>NC_133621.1:77769274-77934274 GCF_048593235.1 Sminthopsis crassicaudata | reverse complement strand
AGGTTTGATAAGGAATAATTTGGTTGTCTTTAACTATATACACAAGCAACCAACTTGTCCTAGAACTGTAAGTTTTTTCCATTTCCTTGGTTTCTTTCTCCCTTAGAGTTTGTTTGCTTAATGCTTTGATAGCTGTCCAGACTTTCTTTTAGTAACTTCAGTCCTTATACTTTCTTTATGTTTTTACCTTCCCCCTCCCTGTCATTTCATCTCTTTGAACCAGTTCCAACCCATCTCCTTTTTATTATCTCTAGTTCCTTCCTAGCCTTCACAACCTTTCTGAAAGGGGAAAATGAATTTTATCGGTAGACAAAGGTTCTTGAAAAGATTTAATAGCCTCATCCTGTGATTCCCAAATGAAACCTCTTGCCTCATCATAGCATTTCTCTCTTTAACCTGCATAAAAATATTGACTCCTTAGATGTGAATCTGAGAGTCAACAAGTACATATGAGCCAAGGGACATTTACTATCCTTAATTCAGGTTTTCTAGACAATCAGCAACTACACCTTTGATCATAATAGCAGTAGCCAGTCTTATAACATTTGTTAATCTTCCTTGAACAGTTGACCTCATTTCTATTTCACTGTTGGTTTTTGGCTCCAATTATGAGGAGCATATTACTAAGAAATGGAGCCTTTTCTGCTACAGAATTTAGAGGTTTTTTTGCACCTAAATTCCTAATCTTTTAACAAAGAAAGCATAGTCATGCTAAATAGTACTTTGGAAGGATCTCTGACCAATAATAATGATAATAAAGTAAAGTAAAAGTGTCACATCTCTTTCAAATTTTTAAACTTTTTATTATGGAAAAGGTTTTCAATGCAAATACCTCTGTGATAGGTAAAAGTGAGTTGTTTACAATAAAAATACATTAAAACAGCTCTTTAAACCTTTCTTTGAAAACAAACAAAAATGATGAAGTAGGGGAAGTAAGAGTATTCCCATTTTACAAATTGGGAAACTAAGCCTCAGAGAAATTAAATATTTATATAGGTTCATAATTTATGATTGGTGATTCATTTTACCACTGCTAAGGAAGGCTTGGTTTTGTTGATGTTTAAATTTAAGTTCCTAGTATATCACTCAAAATATTCATAGCTGATATAAAATTCTTTCTCTTATGCAAATGTGCTAGTTGCATACTTCCTTAGATGATCACATCTTTCCCCCACCCCAGAACTTGTAAGACCCTTAACATTAGAGATTGTATATTATATACTGTCTGGAACCTCACAGCATTTAATAATAATTGGTAGTATTTATATAGTACCTACTATGTGCCTCGCCCTATGCAAAGTGCTTTAAAATATTATTTTGCTTGATCTTTATAATTAATCCTGAAAAGGAAGTGCTATTTTTATCCTCATTTTACAATTGAGAAAACTTAGATAAACAGTGGAATTGTCCAAGGTCACAAAGGCAGAGCCTGAGACCAGAATTGAACTTTGGTCTTCCTGAATCTAGGCCCAACACTCCATTCAATGTGCCTGTTAGCTGCACTTAGAACAAAGCCTTAAACATAATATGCACTCAGAAATTATTGAATGGATGTATTCTATGAGTATTTATTGATTGCTTATGAGTAGAGAGCATTCTACTGGGTGCTGGAGTGGACAAATGAATGATTAAGTGAATGAACAGCATATTTCCTGACAGATTATATCAAAGAGGAGAAGATGGAGGAGTGGAAGTAAAAGGGCACAAAGCCACAGAGACAAATTATTTCTCCATTTCTTGAATGGCCAGCCACAGAAAACACTAAGCTACATACTAGATAATCTGAAGAGGAAGAGTACTACGTGATCTCATAGAGGACATAAAACTAGTTACTCCTTAATTTTGCCTAAGATGAACCCCAAATATCATAGTCTAAGCCTGGCAATAACCTGTGAAAACAATGAATATTTATATATGTAAGCATATGTGTATGAATGCAACAGGAAGATTAGGAAGAGATTTTGGGGGACTTCTTTTGAATCCCAAAGAGAGCACCCAACTTGTTTAATATCATAGAGCTACTAAGTAATGAAGTCCTAGAACTGTTAAGTTCATTGGCACATATTCAACATTCTTTCCAATGCATCATGTTAGTCAATTTAACCTATGTGTTACATGTCTTATATTGAAGGAATAGTTTGGAGCAGCTAGGTAGTGCAGTGGATAGAGCACCATCCCTGAAGTCAGGAGGACCTGAGTTCAAATTTCAGACACTTAACACTTTCTAGCTGTGTGACCCTGGGTAAGTCACTTAACCCCAATTGCCTCAGGGAAAAAAAAAAAAAAACTAATAATAATAAAATAAAAAAATAAAAGAATAGTTCACAGATATCAAGTCAGTGTTCCTGTTAGATTCTAAAAATAGCTCAAAGAACAAATCAAACCATTGAACATTAAGTGCCTACTGTATATCAGACAATGTGGTAAGAGCTGGAGATCATATCAACTACAACATTTATATTATATAAAACTTGGAAAGCTTCTAAAATTAACATCAGTTCTATTAGTGATTCCTGTTACCAAGAATTTAGAATATATGTACAAGCAGGAGGCACTGTCATCTCAGGTCTACTGATCATCTCCATCTATTAAATATGAATCACAAATAAAGCCCTAAGAAATAATTTAGGTTGGTACTGGGGAAATAATCCAGGAATAATTATTGAGGGTCATTAGAAGGCATGGAACCAGATGGGGTTAGCCAGCTAATGTATTTTTGAAAGGGGTAAATGTGGAACAGCATGGTCAAAAGAAGAGGAGAACAAATAATGAAACAGTCATTTCTCTTCATGTGTTCTGATGGACCTAAGATTTATTTTAGCTAAAAAGAATCAACCCTATGCCAGCAGATGTTGTGAGTCTGATTGTAAATGACTTTGCATGTTACAGATGCTAAATGGAAGCCAACTTATTTTCCTATTTAGATACAGTGTCTAGTGGTTTATTGATCAGCTCCATGGGGTATTCACTTGGTCTTCTTACCCACAGACCTGCAGCACATAAATCAAGCAGGGTTTATAAATAACAAAGGATTGCTTGGATCAGGATCAGCTGATAAATTACTCCTTGCCCAGAGATAAAAGAAGATGGTTTTAGTCATGTAAAAATTGTAAATATGTCTTTCTTCTGTCTCTTTTGTTGTTCCCCTACCAAATACATCTTCATAAAAAAAAGAAAGAATAGAAATGACCTATTTTCCCTATCAGCCTTACTAAATTTTTGGTTACATTGGTCCTTATTCACTTAATTTGAATTTGTGTTTGGGCAGGCCTGCAAGTAGAACTAAGAGGGAAGATCCTGAGTCCTATAGGCTCTTTCATCATTTCCCAGAATTCCCTTATTAAGAATAATGCTATTCTTAATACTTTCATTTCAGGCTCTTTCTTTGAAGTTTGACACTCAAATTATGGAACATATCATGATGCTCAATGGGGGTAAATGCCACACCCCTCTTCCCTACCACTTGATCTTGGTCATAACTGTGAAAGGAAAAGGCATCTCTGAGTGAGACAAGGGGATGAATTGGCCCTGATGCTTTTTGTCCTTAGCCTCCATGCTTACTAGGAGGGACTAAAAGATCCATGTGCCCCTATCTGACCCTTTACCTTCACCAGATGATTACTTCTGCAGCTCAGCTGTGTTATTGAGACATTTCAGCGTGAAATTTGTTTTTCCTCACTGAACTTTAAGCGGAATTTCAAGTGCCAAGTCTCCAAAGCCAAGTGGGGCTATTAAGAGATAATTACTAATTATGCTAATTTGAGAAGTTGCTGCTATTTCTTTTCCTGGTCATTTTCATCTTTGCCTCTCCTGAGGGAACATTTAGTGTTAATAACCTTTCCTCCTAAGTGGTTGGTGCAGGACACTATGTCCTAAACCTAGACATACTTTACAAATAATCAAGAAATGGATCTGATTTTTAAAGATTATTAAAAATCAGATCCATTCTTGATTATCTTCTCTAGAATCTTGTGCTTCCCCCCAAATTCATTATTTATGTTAATGTTTACTTGTGATGTGTAATTTTTTTTCCTTTTCTTTCTCAACCAAATATGCTTTTATAAAGAGAGTTAATTGCCTTTCAAATATATTGAATCTATGGTACTTGCTCTCATCTTTGTACATGAATAAGAGTAACCAATAATAATTCTGCATCCAAGTAATAAAATACAATCTCAATTATGTTTCCAGTATTCTCTAGATAAGATTATTTTAGGTTGTCCTCTGGAATTTTCTAAGTTCTGAAAATGTATTGTTCTTGCCTTCAAGGATTTTACAATTTACCTGAGAAATAAGCTTACATTGCAAAGAAAATGAAGATTTAACCAAAAAAGGTAGATTTTTCAGTGTTACACGAAATCAACTTATAGTGAAACCTGAGTTTTGGTTAGATCAATGAATATTGGATAAGTGAAAAATGTTTTGATCCCTACATAAAAATAAAATTGAAAAAAACTAAATCATATGAGACAAACATTACCTAAAGCAGAATTGAGTGACATACATGCTATTTTACATAATTCTCTGTCAGATTTGGGGACTTTGATTTCCAGTTGTCTTCAAATTAATGTCTGATTCATTTATCTAAAAACAAACTTCTTCAATGCAAATGTTAAGAATAATGATTTTGTGAGTGTTTAAAGAGAATTGACTAGATAATGGTGATTAAAATACAACCAACACTTAAAATGGAAATTAGTGTATAAAATCAAATTATTTCTAACTTGATGCCAAAAATAGTTAATTAATACTTTTTAAAAAGACATCAAACCTGCTTATTCATTACTTTCTTTCTATTTCAATACTACCAATTTAGGTGTGCTTTTAAAAAGTGGATCTATAGTAAGATCTCATTGACATTGAATTCATTCTTTTAGAAAGGTATATGGACATATACCTTTGCAATATTCATGGCATCTGATATATTTAGATAACAAAAATAATTGGTGGAAAGTGATTACTCAAAAAAATGAAAGTGATTCCTCTAGCCAACCCACTTGTCTAAATGAAAAAATAAACACAAATTGTTTTTCCCCCAATAAATTGCTCTTTTATTTTTTATTACACATCTCAGATTCATTTCCTTGTTCTCAACATATTCAAAGGAGTTTTGGTTAAAATAGATCTAAGGACAATCAACAATCCTAATTTTATTCTTTTTATGTTCGATATTCATTAAACTACAAGTAGATATCATGAGAATTTTTGAAATTTACTGAAAGTATTGAGTTTTAAACTCCTCTTCTGTAGGTTTACTGAAAATACTTTTAGAATAGTTGCAATAGTAGATATGAAAATTTTCATATCTACTATTTTCATTTCACCCTCTTTCTATGTTGTTTTAAAAATTTTTGCTGAAGTCTATATATTTTGACATAATTTAAGTATTTTGTGTAGGATTAGCTATTAAGAACATTGTTTTTGAATTTTAATGGGTCAATATTGTTTCCTGGAAATTGTGCACAATAGTTTATATATATGATAATACTCTAATCTGAGTAGTTTATGTGCTGAATTCTCAAGAGTATTCTGGGGACTGTATTTGTATATAAGAATTTGTTGTCTGCTACTTTATGAAGCCATATACTTATGGCCAAACAACTCTGTCTTTCAAGGTATCTTACAGGTTCTAGTTGTATTGTTAATTATTATTATTATTTTTGCCTTTGGTTATATTTTTAACAGTTTCCACAGAGTTGCAGCTGTTATCATATTGAGAAGCATCAACATTTTAGAGAAAAGAGCACATGCTAGAAATAACCTGAATTTATATCCTTTCACATTGAGAAGAGTGGAACTTTGGCAAGTAGCAACTTGTCTGAACTTCTGACCTTCATTTTCCTCCTTGGCAAAATGGGAATTTCATATAAATCTGATCACACAACAATCAAGAATCAGACTTCAGAAGATCTTAGTACTACTTATCTATGACTTAGATTCCCCTCTAAAATCCTTATGACAAGAGGTCATCTAGATTTTTCTTGAAGACTTCTAATGATGAGAAATATACTAGATGCAGAAATAGCTCATTCCACTTTAAAATAACTCTCATTTTAATGTTTGCTTGTTTGACTTGTTTTGTTCTATTTTGTTTTCCATTGTATAATGGCTACATTTGCCTCCTTTCAAGTTAGACTCAATGTCCTTAGTTCTCTCCCTTGGGGTCAAGCTGAATAAGCTCTGTTCTCTATTTACAGAACATCCCTTCAAACATGCCAAAACCATTGTAATGTCCTCTTCTTCAGGCGATATAATCTCACTTCCTTTGATTCTTCTGCAGCATAATTTTGAAGCCTTTCATTTCTTGGTCACCTTCTCCAGGAGGCTCTCCAGTTTGTAAATGATCTCTTTAAAAAGTAGCATTTAGAACAGATGATGAATGATAAGAAATAATGTTCTCTAGATGAGAAGTAATATCATTATATTTCTTAAAATCTTCATAGATTTAAAAACATACACATTATTTTAGGTAGAAAAGAGGAAATTAAAATAAAACTCTTTATGATAGGTGTGTGAAAGATACTTTCATCTATTTTCCTCCTCAAATATTTTCTAATATATCTTTTCTAATTTATTTCTCAAGTTTGTATTCTAAAGGATTATGCTAGGTTCTCAAATTCCATTTGAAACAGACTATGTTTGTTAGTGAGTATTCATAGAACACAAGAATATGATCAAATTAACATGCAGAAGCAATTCCATTTTTCTGGAATATTTTTAATCATCAAAAATATGGAAAAGAATTTACAAACTCATAGCTTTTTTTCTTCTTTTTCATGTTAAAAAAGCTAGACAAAACATAAACACTAAAGCTCTCAAATGTTTTATTTAAATATAATTAAAAAATACTCTCCCTAATCCTGTGTGGAGAAAGTATTTTTAATTCTCTAAAGAAAATATTGCATTTGTTGAAATTTTAGTGTTCTCCCCAAATCAGGAATCTAAACTCAATTATTCAAAATCATTTAGTAAGTATACCAGCCAAGAGGAAAATGTTAAGGGGATCATAATAAACAACCAAGACACCCCAGGCAATAATTGTGTGTTTCAGAGCAAGCTAAGGATACAGCTGGATGAAGTGCAACATTGATGCTTACCCCTTCTCCAAATGCCAAGTCCCACCAGTGGGCCACCATTTGGGTTCCTGATCCTAAATTACAGAAAAGGCATGTACAAGTACCATCTTGAAAAGAGCAACATTAATCTTAGAAATATAGTTCCAATAACATCTGGTTTAGTTCCTCTACATATTTGGAGGGGAACAAGTTCAACTTTTAAATTAGTGATTCTATATTGTTGCTGCTGCTGTTTAGAATGCCCACAGTAGGAAAGTATACCTGGTGAGTGAAACTAAACTACTAGAGGTTATTATAATAGAATGTCATTTTTATGGCCATTTGAAAATAAGAGAATGGTTCTTCCAAAAAAAGATGTACAATATGAAATGGAGGAAGAAATATTGAAAGATGATTCAGATTTTAGCTTTTTAAAAACTTATAGGAGTCATGGAATTCATTCATCTAGCTGAATTCTTCAAAGGCAGCAGGAAACAGAATCTACAACAGAAAGTTTATAAAAGACATATATCTCAATAGGGAACTCTGACAGTCATTAATCTTTTTTTCTTGATAGCAATGATGTTTTTATTATTCAGTTATTTCACTCATGTCTGACTCTTCATGACCCCATTTGGGGTTTTCTTGACAAACATACTGGAGTTATTTGCCATTTTATTCTCCAGCTCATTTTACAGATGAGGAAACTGCAGCAAACAAGAATTAAGTGACTTCTCCATAGTCACTCAGTTATTAAATATCTGAGACCAGATTGGAACTCTGGGAGATGAGTCTTGCTCCAGACTTGGCGCTCCATCCACTGCACCTCTTATTTTCTAATAATAATAATAGTAATAATAATTAGCATTTATATATAGGGCTTTGAGGTTTATAATATGTTAATAATATGTGATATAATGTATTAATATATAATAATCATATTATATCATATTATATACTATAATATACATATATATAATATAATAATAATATATACAGTTAATCTTATTTGATCCACAGAACACTCAAGAGAATTGGGTTCTTTAATTGCCTCTGTTATACAAGTGAGGAAACTATACCTGAGAAAGGTTAAGTGACTTTTACCATAGTCATGCTGCTCTGAGGCAGCATTCAAACTCAGTTTTTCCTAAGTGCTAATCCATTACTGCAGGCACTGAACTAGCTATGCATATTAGGATTGGTGCTCATTATAGGATATGTTAAAAGGGCTAAAACTTCCATATCAGAAATGTCAAATGCAGCCAACCAATCCAATTTAACAAACATTTATTGAGTATATATGTAATGTGCTATGCCAGCAGCTGGGGAGACAAAGACTAAGCAAGATGAGGCTGATGTTTGGGTATCATCGTGCACATAGATCATCAGTATTCTCAACATGTGTATTTTCTTTTGAAACTACTCAAAAGCCATTTCATAAACCTTCAGAAACTCTGAATTATATACTATTAAGCTTTCCAGATCTCTCTAGGCAGTAGTAATCTCTTCCCCCACCCTTCTCTGAGCTCTAACAGCATTTTATCTTTAGAAGTTTTTCTTTTGGACTTTCACATTCTGCTTTCTAGTTATTTTCTATATCTTTTTCTCCCTCACTAGATTATGTGCTACCCAAGGACAGAGAGGTATATCTTATTTTTCTTTATGTTTTCTACAATAACTAGAAAATACCTCAAACATGAAACACTATTTTGTAAATCTCAAAGTTTTTCATATATCTTATTAGTAATAATAAAGTTTTGCAAATAATTTTATGTGCACTATGTCTTGTGTAAGGAAGGTGTTTTGCCAATTTTGTAACAGAAGTTAAGAAGTTAATTTGACATCCCCATCATCATGAGATGCAAATTCAAGTTTTCTTGATTTCAAGTTCCATAGTCTATTTACTAGCACACCCTAGCTCTATACTATATCATTTTACCTTCCTAGTATGAGAAAGTATTTTAATAGTTCTTCAAATAATATATGCAAATAAAGTTATGTTACTTGATTATCCAAAATATGAAGAAGTGGGTATAAGATAAGATTTGTAATAACATTGGGCTCAAAAGGTATCTGTCCTTCATATTGACTGGATAACCTTGGGCAAGTAATTTAATTTCTCTCATTATTGGTTTTATCAATTAAAATAAAATAAGACAATTGAACTTAGTTGGCCTATAAGGTCCCTTTTGGCTCATTTTATCTCTCCCTCTCTCAATTGGGGTTAAGAGACTTACCCAGGGTCACCCAGCTAGGAACTATTAGGTATCTGAGATCAGATTTGAACTCAGGTCCTCCTGATTTCAGGACTGGTGCTTTATCCACTACACCATCTACCTGATCCATCAGAATCTCTTCTAAATGATTATTCTTGGAAAAACAAGAGATTGGTAATTACATTGCATTATTTGTTGCAAAACTATGTCCTATTCTTCATCTTGCCTGCCTCTATTAAAAGGGATGAAAAGGAGGAATAAAATGTTGTAGCCCTAATTCTAGAGACAAAACTGACTTTATGTATGTGTAGAATACTAATGTGGACATGGAGAATCCCTTTCCTTTCACAAGAACCAAAAAAATTTCTTACACCATGTTATTTTCAGTGCTTAAAGATGTACTGATTGAGATTTATTTATTTGAACAAATACATCATCTCTGGATACACCTCTATGGAAGATTTAATGCCTTTATCAGTAATTACTTCAGTGTGAGTTCGAGTGTTAGATTCTTTCAATAGTCCGTTAGCAAGTATATGTATGTATAACAGAGATATGGAGCATAGGAGTATACACACTTTGGAGAGATAAGTCCAGAAAAAGTGAGGCAAGCCTAATTGAGACCGTGAGGCAAATTTTGAAGCACAAGGATCTGGGTCAACTAATGGATTCCCCTACTCTCTAAAGAAATGACACAATTTTGAAAAGTAAAGTCAGGAAGTACCAAAGTTAAAATTATCTATTCATTTATTTGGTTACAGATGGATTAAAAAGATATGTGACTCTAAGCTAAGCTCCCTAAACCCCACATCCCATATAAACTACTATTAACTGTTTTGAATGAAATAATAAATAGGCTTCTTACCCCTAAGGAACTTACACCCTAATAAGAAATGGAAAATAGAGACATTAGGTGTGGAGAGTTGGAAGCATATTGAACAAATACCTAAGAAAAGGTGTAACATAACAAAGAAATATATAATGTATGGTAACAGCATATAATTCTTCATTGATGGGTACTATTATGAGATTAGTAGAGTAGTGAAGAGTTGAGTGGGGTTAGTTTTAAAAGTGGTAAATTTAATAAATACTATGAAGGAGGGAAGTCTCCAGTTTTGGGGGGGCAGATGGAAGTGAGGAAGGCATTACAAATGAGCTATTGGTGGAATGAAAGCTGGGAGATAAAGGTATGCTTTCATTAGTATGAAAGTGTTCTCTATGAAAACTTGTTAATAAACACGTTCCACTCCCATGATGAGTGAGGCTGTGCTTACAGAGCATTTAGAAACCATATTACTTTGGAGTTTTAATCTTTGTCTGACTCTTTGTGACCATCATTTTAGGTTTTCTTAGAAATTATACTCAAGTGGTTTGTCATTTCCTACCCCACCTCATTTTACAAATGAGAAAAATGAAGTAATAGATGAGGAAATAAGGTTCAGTGATTTGCCCACAATCACACAGCTAGTGTCTGGGGTCAGATTTGAATTAAAAAAGATGTTTCCCTAACCTCTGGTCTGGCGCTCTACTCACTATCTGTCCTTTGAAAACTATATGTAATTTTTCTACCTTGGTGAAAAATCAAGGAGGACTTAGGTGGAGACCAACATTTCCCTATCCATACTGTGTAATAGGGCTGTGACTATCATGGTTGATTCCTATTGAGATTCTTATGAGCTTGATTTATTTGCACAGATTTAATTAGAAGATGTGGGCTAGAAAAGAATAAGAAAGTAATTGAGGTCACCCCTCTTTTCTAATCCAGTAATCTAGACTGAATTCTCATAAAACTGACAAAAGAGTCATATCCAAGAGGTACCTACAATCTTGCATGCTATCTGGCCAGAGAAAAGTTAAAGAGCAACTGGCTCTTTCCTTACTTTGTCTAATGTCCACACATAAAAGAATTTTCTCACTCCTGTTTGAGTTTCTCCACAAGCTACTATTTTCTAGAAGTATCTGAAAGAAGTGGCTTATATTTTGTGAATGAAAATGGGAGGTTAAAAAAATATTATTTTGTACACTTATTTTCCCATGTTAAACTTTCTATTCAATTTTAAGGAAATGCTTCAGAAATTGATTTGTTACTTCTGCATGTTCTGTGTGTGCTAAAAAAGAAGATTGGCCTATATTTATATAATTAGAACTACCCCAAAGGCCCTACCATATTTATGGTAATTAGGGGTCCCAGATTTAAGAAGAAAGTAATCAGAATTTTAAATGACATAAAAGGGCAATGTTAAAAAGTGACATAAAATATAATATCAACTTACTGTATGATAGAAAAGATGTGGGCAAGGCATGGAAGTGAAAGCAAAGAAAAACAGATGAATGTCTTGTGTTTAGGATAGTACACATTAGATGTTCAGAAATCTAGAAAGGAAGACTTTCAATAAAGTGGGAAGATTGTCAGTAGTGGGATTTTTTGAAATTATAGACAAGAATTGCACAAACTGACAAAACATGGCACTTTGAGATCTGTGCTAAAAGAGTAGTTATATTAAGAAGATCATGAAGCCACTTAAATAAATAGGAAACATTGTGATATGTTTATGAATATGAAACATGCAAATATACTCATTTTCTATTTTTTCAATAATGCTCAACAAGCATGATACTACACAACATGTTCTTTTCAGATTTTTCTACCAAAATATTCAAGGGCATGTTCACAAACTCCTACAAAGCAAATAAGAAAGTGGGAATATCCTCAAGTTAATGGTAGAAAATGAAAATCAAACAACATTCTTGAATGTTGCAAAAAGTAGTGTGCTTTTCCAGGCAATATTTTTATATTCTTAGACATTCTATTATCCTTCAAAGCATTTAAATCGGCTTTTAATATATCCATGTTATTTTGATAGTTGTTGACCTGTTAGGTGTAATGGGAAAATTTCTGTAATGTGTAGAAAACTTCCTCAAAAATTTATTTCTATTAATCATGGAAATTTAAATTATTGAATTTTCACTATCATGATCTACATAAGCCAATTTTGAAGTATGGAATATACTAATATTCCATATGTATGTAATTAGGACTTTTGAAAAAATGACATGGTTGACATGTTACTAAACATGTAACTAAACATGTAACTTCACAAATTGTCCACTAGTATTCTTGACTATTTTAAGAAGAAAAGAAAAGAAATTAATTGTGACCCTACCTCTCTCTAATTCACCTGGAATATTCATGAATTGGCCACTGGCATTTATCATGGCAAATATATTGTAGGGGAAGGAATAATGGATGTGTGTGACTGAATATATACAGTATGGGTTTCATACAAATTACTAAATACAAATAGATTCTTCAATCAGGACAAATAGAGAAATTAAACATGTGGGAGATTTGACTTCAAATTAATAATATGTATTTAGTTTTTATAGAAAGTTTCATTATTTTTGTAGTCATGTGTCATGTCACCATTCTGTGAAAAGAGTACAACTTATACAAAGGAAAAACAATTGGGACTGGTTTCAAAGGCCAATTTTACTTTTTCTTCATCTATAAAATGAAATGGTTGAACTAGAGGCCCTCCCAGGGTTGTTCCAGCTATAATGCAAATCTTTCCTCATATGTCTTTATTACTTCTCTCTGGGAGGGAGGGGGAAAGAGCAAGAAAAAGAGGAAGAGAGAGAGAGACAGCGACAGAGAAAGAGAGAGACACAGAGAGACAGACAGACAGAAAAACAGAAACAGAAAGACAAAAGGAAACAGAGACACAGAGAGAGACAGAGACAGGGAAAGACAGAGAGAGATTCAGAGACAGGGAGGGAGGAAGGAGGGAAGAAGGTATAGAAGAAGGGAGGCATAGAAGGAAGGTAAGAAGAAGGGAAAGAGGGAGAGAAAGGGAGGGAAGGAAAGGGACGAAGATAGGGAGGGAAAGAGAGGGAAAATGAAAAGAGAAGAGAGGAAAAGGAAAGCAAGATATAGATCAAAATTAGTTTAATAATTTATGTTTTCAGTGATATCCCCAAGGTATTACTACCAATCCTTTCTTTCTACCTATTACTCCCCCTAATTGAGAATAATTAGTTGAAGCAACTGCTTTTAATTTCTTATAGGATTAAGTTTATAAATGTTGTGATCCAAAATGCTTCTAACTTCATCAGAGTACAGTAGAATGAGCTGATCACTGGCTTTGAAGTAGGAGGATTTAATCCAAATCCTGTCTTTCCCACTTTTTCCATTATGATCCTGAGCAAGTCACTGGCATCTGTCGGGTTTGGTTTCCTCATCTCTAAAGTGAGGAGGTTTAGATCATTTGACCTCTAAGTTCCTTCCTTATTCCAAATCTATTACTCCAGGATATATTGGTTTAAACAAAGATCTTTGATTGTATGCATGTCATTCCCTATACTGTTTATTAAATGCCCTTCAAAGGGTTACTGGGTCTAACACTCTTATTACTTCACAGCCATCCTGGGGTTAAACCTTGTTGAATTTAGCTAAGCCAATCCTTAGACAAGAGACACACAGTCTACCATGTAATCTGGGTAGCCTTTTTAATTAATTATTAGCATTTTTTAAAAATCAAAAAAAGTTTTTGTTACTTTTGCATAAATCCGTGCCTCCTCAATCCATAGTGACATAAATTCATATTTCTTCCACAATAAAATATTTTCTATTCTAAATGGCAAAAGTCAATATTCCAGGTGAATTGGTGGAGGAAGGTTAACAATTAATGTCTTCCTTTTCTGCCTAAATTAGTTGAAATATTAGTATCCTTTATTTCTGCATACAGAAGTTGAACGATTTTGAAAGTTTGGTGTCTGGCCAATGGAGGTCTGAGGTATTTCCATAAAATACATAGGATCACAAAGGAAATTAAAGGTTTGTGAAAATAAACATGTATTTTCCCCAGTTTACATTCATGGACCCCTTAGCTTGTATCCACAGACCAGTTAGGAGATCTATTGATGCTCTGCTATGTCGATATTACATTCATCATTATTGTTTTTTATTATCTTATCAGGAGTGGAGAGAAAAATGAAAAGTGAAGATCAAATGACATTAAAATCATCTTACATGATCATATTTTAAAAGAAAACTTACCAGAAAAACAATCCAGAAAAAAAAAATATTCCTAGGGATTAGTTCATCAAATCCCAAACCTATCAAATCCCAAGCATACATACACTCAACTTGCCAGAGAAACTATCAAAATAATTGTCTGAGGTTTTCATCTGATGAATATGCTTTTAAGTGACAGAAACAGAATTATAATTTAATCTACATTATTTAGAAAAAACCAGTTTCTGAGAGAAAAGCTGTTTTAGGGAAATACACATAATACGCTGATCCACATTTGGATAGAAATGATGCTCTTTGGAAATGAATCGGAGGAATCCTTTTAAAGGGATATTGTAATATGGTTGCATTATTGATGGTCTTAAAGGATGATTCAGTTTACTGACATTTTCTTCAAAAGTATATATAATATTGCCACGAGTTTTCATTGCCTTAGATATTTGTCATATCAAATTATGGCATTTTAAAAGACTAAAGGATACTAAAGACTCATTTTTCTTTGACATCTCTTATCATACATTTATAAAGGAAAAGGAACATGGAAGAGTCACCTAGCTTTTATTAAGCACTTATGTGCAAAGGATGGGACTAAGCACAGGAGAAAAAAAGAGGGAAAACAAATGGTTATGTTTATTGTAAGATATTATCTATGCTACTATGTCTTGTTGCAATGGTCTATAATACTTAACCATAGAGATTTCCTTTTTATGATACTTAGAGATTAGCACTAATATCTACACTTTCACACATAGAAGCAGTATATTATAAGTGATAATTAGCCAACTCTAGAATTATAGAGACATGACTGTGACATGTACTATTTGTTTGACTTTGACCCTGAAATCATAGGTCTGACAAATGCTCAGTATGTGCGTATGTGTGCATTTACACATATACACATCATGTGTATACACATAGGCCTCTCTCTATATACATATTTTTATATGTATGCATAAATGTGTATATTATATGTGTATGTAAATGTATATATACGTACATAGCTTATATGCATACGTATGTATATATGTATCTTTATTTTTTCAAAAGATCCCTTGAAAGTATATTATCTACAATTTCACTCATTTGTGAACTCAATCTCATAATTCCTAAGTACTTTAGTTTTAATCTGAACCCATGATAAGGCTAAATCCAACACTCTTACGGGTTTATCAAGTTGTACCTTAGATCAAGCATCTTTGTACAAATTGTAACAAATATCCAAAAGCTATTTGTATAAGAGTTTTTCACTAGCAAGATGATTACAGCAGAAATAGTGTCAGTCTTTTTTTTTAATATGCAAAGGATTTTGTCCTGAGATTTATGGGAAGAATGAACTTGGGGTAGCACCTCCTTTTTTATTGTAGGTTCTTTTGGCCTTATTCTCTCTTGTTTCAGTAATAGGTAATCTGCCATAATCCTGGCAAAGCTTCTGCCTCACTGGACAGTGAAGAAAAGCTTTGGGTGAGTGATAAAAGAAGTCCAGAGGTCTCACACTTAAAGTGGGGTGTTCAAAATTCTCAAGCTTTCGTTTTACAAAATTACTTGACTTGTTAAAAAAAAAAACCTTAGTAAAATAGAAAGATTTGATCAATTTTGTTATTTACTATAGATATAATCCTTTTCTGTTATAAAAACAGAATTTTATAACCGTGCTTCTTCAATGAATATTTTACTGGTAGAATCTTATGTTAGAGAATCTAGCTATAAATTCCAAGTCCTTGAGGAGACTTTGCATATTAGAGCCCCACAGCTTGTACTAATTTTGTTCTCTTGATGTATGTTTACTTTTCTTGGAAAAATCATTTTTAGCAGTTGTTCTTGCTTTTTCATTTATTATTCTACCAAGTTTACAAGTCCTTGCTTTTTCATTTGTTATTCTATTAAACATAGTGTTTATATAAGTAATATAGGTACTATGCCTTGTCAGAAGTATATTAAATATTAAAATATGTTAAAGAATACTATATACTTATATACTTCAGAAGGGAGATATTAAGTTCTTCCTAGTTTAGAAGACTTGTCAGTTCATTGTGGAGACAAACTAATAATAGTCATGGTAATTCATAGAGAGAGGAATTGCTTTGGGGGCTACAGCTGTTGTCCAGGAAGATCTAATTCAAAATTGACTTACACTTTTATATCTAATTGTCTTCATTATCTCATTCATGTGGGTACTCTAACTATCCATATATAGATTTTATGTATTCTATCTTCTCTTGTTTACTTTTTTTTTTGTCTGTCTTCCACATGGTTTATAAGCTATGTATTATTAACACAAAAGAAATAAATAAATACAGTGATGGGAGTATTTCTTTGTCCCCATTACTTTTAGATGTGCAAAACATTTTTCTTGGGCCTAACAGAAGGCTGTTATCCTTATATACATTGTTCTTTTGCAAACAAAATTTTCATGTTATATAAAGCATTGTTCCAGCTTAATTTTGGTCATAGCATAATATTCTACTTTTGTCTAAATTTTAAAGGTTTTGGACAGTGGTCCTCAAACTTTTAAATAGGGGGTCAGTTCACTGTCCCTCAGACTGTTGGAGGGCCAGATTGTAGTAAAAAACAAAACCTCACATTCTGTCTCGGCCCCTCAGCCCATTTGTCATAACCTGATGGCCCCATAAACATCCTCAATGGGCCGCATCTGGCCCGTAGGCCGTAGTTTGAGAACCCCTGGTTTTGGACATACATTTCCTATTTAGAAAGTCAGAAATCTATGATGCAAACTTGATCAATTCAAATTTTCTCTTTATAGTTGTTTTGCAAAAGGCATTTCGTTCTGTTGTAAAATTTGTGTGTAATTTTTTTGCTTTTTGGTTAACAGCTACTGAAATTATAAGGAAATAAACCAAACTTTTCATCTGTTAAAAAAGAGCATTTTGTTGTATGTTCTGGCCCCCATCATTTCACTTTGTATTTGGTTAAAGTGTACCTTGCCTAGTTTCTGGAAATTTTATGAGATTCCTTGTGATATAATAGATACCTTTATATTCAGGAAAACCTGATTCAATATGTCTCTTTTACACGTATTCGACATGTATATGATCATATGACAACATTACTTAATCTCTTGATGGTTAAATAAAAATCAAACTAAACTATTTTCTAAGACTAAAAATTATAAATGAATTGAAGTTTTCTGTAGAGCAAGATATCCACACAAATTGTATAGCTATAGATATGAACCAACCAAACAAGATCTACTTTATTGATTAATCTTTGGATCTCCAAATTCATATTTCTAAAATACTCGAGCATTTTGGATACCTAAGTGGGAAGATCAAGCCCCAAGCATGGTGGTAATAATGTAGAAGGGAGAAGAAAAAGATTTTCAAATAAACCTACAAAAGGAGTTTACTTTTATGATTAGGAATTAGTACATTGAATTTCAAGAGTTCTCTCTCTCTCTCTCTCTCTCTCTCTCTCTCTCTCTCTCTCTCTCTCTCTCTCTCTCTGTCTACTGACCTCCCCTAGATGGCATCAGTTCACAGAATATAGACTTATAGAAGAAATTGTGGTAAGCCCTCTGATATCTCCCAAAGGGGCATTCAGCCTATTTTAGTAGATCTCCAAGGTAGAAGATCTAATCCTTGATTGGAAGAAAATAAAGAAGACATGTCAATAGTATATTTACTATGCCAGAATTTAAGTTTTCTAATTTGACTGGACTTTGGTGTATCTGTGGAAAAATCCTTGTTCTTAGCTTTTTAGAGACCAAGAAAGAATATAAATATACCTCACATAGAAGGTGAGAATTGACTTTTTCAGAGGGAAATAAAATCATTGTAATTGGAATAGTTAAAAAGAGCAACAGGAGATTGATGATGCTTTGTAAACCTTTTGGGAGAGAAAGAGTGAGATTAATTTTCATGTTATAGGAGACATGAGGAAAATATCCCAGTGTCAGTAGAAACTAACCTCAGTCCCAACTTACTCTGCTAATTGTCAGAACTGAAAGTAGAGACAAAACAATATATTTATAATACTACTTATTCCCAAACAACACATCTTGTCGCTGCTGAATTGATGCACGGCCAGTACAAGGGCATGGGGAAAAAACCCCATGGTACTCTTTGTTAAGAACAGAAAAAAGGGCAATTTGACTAGATTGCTGAGTGAGGGAAAGGGAATAAAGTATGATGAGGCTGGAAAGATGTTCATGATTATGTGGGTAAATCTCTCTCAACCAGGATTTAATTCTGATTTAATAAGTACTGACTGTATGACTAGTACTATTTTAGGGGCTGTAGGAGCTTTAAAAAGAAATCTACTACAAAATTTTTGTTCTTGAGGAAGATATTCTATAGTAATAGAGATGAAATTTTGGCAAACGAAAGAATTAGCGAAAAATATGGAAAAGTATAGATAGGTGACAAGGCCAATAGTTGGGTTTTATCCTCTCCATCTTTCTAGTAAATGATGCTGAATATAGACTCTACACTCCTAAAAACTTTAAGGCAAAATTGCAAATAAAAAGCAGGATTTAAATTAGATAGGATGCAAAGAATCACAGAGCAGATTGTTTCTTTCTCTCTCCCAAAGAAATGCTTTCAGTGTTCAAGTCCTTCCAGAATTTGCTTTGAAATTCTATTTTTCTGTCTCGCTCTCTTCATCTCTTTTTCTCCCTAATCCTCTCCATCCCTTTTTAGAACCCTCTGCTTTCCTTCTTTCCCTCATGCCCCTTTTCTCCTTCTATCTCTGTCCTTATCCACTTCCTTCTGCTTTCCTCTTCATATGTCTCAGCTACCCTCTCTCTAATAATATTGACTTTGTTTTAATTTGTTTTATCCTTCTGGCCACTGAAAGTTTTCAAATCCATTTGGTTTTCTCATCCATTGTCCGAAAAAAATCAAATAATTTAGGTTTTTAAAGCTACCTTAAATAATTATTCTATTCAAGAAGCCCTTACTTGGGGACACTGCAAAAAAGAGATGCTTGTATTACTTTTCAAAAAATAAAGAACAAAGAACTCCAATCATTTTCCTTTAAGGCAAATATCAGAGATCCAAGTTGTTTTTACTAGAAATCAGTGCTTTACCTATTCTCACAAATTTTCTATTTTTAAAAATTATATTGTAAAAGTCTCTTCTTAAAGATTATTCCATATTGTACTTAGTAGATTGTTCCTATTTTAAAGCTTGTTAACTAGATTGCGGTACTAGTGTTACAGAAGAAAACCTCAATAAAAAATCCATGCACATGTGAATATAATTCTGTTGGGGGGACTTCAGACCTGATTTTCCCAATTGGTAGAACTCTCTGTATGGAAACTCCTTCTCCTGTTGAAATTCTGCAACTCATCTGTAACTTAATAGTCATATAGATTCAATAATTTGTTAATGATAACACAGTTAGTATGTGCAATATTTTCATCACTCCAAAAACAGCCTTCTCCACCTGCCTTCTGAATATAGGATAGTGAGGTGAAATGAAACTGGAATATACTTTCCCATCCATACAATCTGTATTTGAGCACTTAGCCAACTAGGCACCTGGATGAAAACACATGAACGCAAAAATGGCAATGAATTATATTTAGCATAGATTTTACAAATTAGAGATCCAGAATCATGACTTAAATGAAATTTGAATTAAAACAAAATAGTGATTATGCAAAATTAGCAGAAGACTTGGAGGTTTTCAGACCCTTTAAATGAATAACCTTACATTTCTAAATGTCTACTTAACAAGTAAATCTGCCTCAATTTCAATCAATGTTGAGTGTGCATTCCTCTTTAGCACCTGAGAAAGGAAAATGGTAAAAATGTTAAAGCAACACATTACCCACACAGCTAAGCTATGCTTTTATGCTTGACACTATTTTTTCTTAGCATAGCACCTGTCAAAAGGATATCGAAGTTAGTCTATTCCTCTGTTTGGGTGTTATAAAAGCAATTGTTTGTCCCATTATTCTCCTCTTAAACCTGGAGCCATAAGCAGGTCATGGTTTCTAAATTACTTCTTATCAGCTCGAGGTGTAGGGTGGTGTAGGGTGATTTGTATTCTTTATTTCTCTCTGCCCCATATGTTCTGGAGAGCTAGTCACTACCAGCTTGAATGTGGATACTCTCATGAATAGACTAGGAGTGTTTCAGTGGCAATGTTGTGTTTAGAGTTGGACTAGAGCAAAACAGTTTTCATGTGCATTGTTAATATAGGCACATTTGAGTTTTTCACTATATCAGAAAAAGAGAGATACTATTTTACAGTATGCTTTTGCTAGGTCCTAAATCACAGAAGAAAAGAAAAAAAAAGTCATTTTTTGGATTATGCCAAGAGGATAGAATCTGAGCTTGCATGCATTTTGTTTTTCAGTATGTCGACCAAGAACTGTCTAGTATAAAGTGAGAGGATATTTCTTTTAAGGACACATCTATTTTCACAGTGGCAAACCAAATGCATGTATGGCATCTGTTGTAGATAGGGATGAGTGAGCCCAACCAGATTCAGGGTTGAGAGGAGGTCACAACTATTTTTCTGTTGTTTTTTTTTTTTTTTCAGTGTTTGTCAAATTTGCATTTTTTCAAGTGCTATTCCAATTATTTGATGTAATTTTTATTATAAGGGGAAAACATATGAACTCTTGAGGGATTCAGATTAATAAAAATGTGTTTTGATAGACTTGCTTCATGTTTAGGAAAACCATCTCAGTCTAAAAAGCTTCTTCTTTAAACAAAGGTTCGTCTCAATTTTGCCTAACAAGAAGGGATTTGTGTTTTGTGGACATTTTGAACCAGGACAGTTGGATTTTTGATTCAGAAAATGGTTTTGCCCCAATTCTACATGATGTATTTTATTTGAGAAAACATATAAGGCATTAGAAAATGATAAATAAGATTTTCTCTGAATCAGTTACTGAAAATAAAAGTCACAAATAAATGGTGAAGTAGAGATTATTTAAATCTATAAAGTTTGCAATAGTGAGTTGAACTAAAGAGAAAATTTCTATTTGAGATATTTAAAGGAATTGTTTATGCTCTTTGTAGACAAGAAATAAACTGAAAAAGCATGCTAAGAATTAATTATGGCATTCATCATATTACATTAATGACTGCTGTGGCAGATGTTTCTTTTCCCTTCTATATAATAGGTTTTCTTTTTTTTTTTTTTAAAGTATATTATTATACTATTATCCTAAATGGCAAAACAAAAATGTAGAATATACCTTTGATCTACTTTATAAGAGTGAAATACACTTTGAAAAGTAGAGATTAGTTTGCTTGGTTGTAAAGCTTTCTAGCTTGATACATATAATCAAGTTCAAGTTAAAGGTATAATATGAAAGAGTAACTTTAAAAATTATCTTAGGTTAGTTTCATATCTGTACTGCTCTATTTCAGTTTAAGCAAGTCATTCAATAAAATCCATAGGAGGTTTTAATCATGTTAGTTGTAGAAAAGTAGATGGACTTTCTTGATGGAAATTTTGTTCACCTTGAATATTTATGTTTTTGTTGAATTAGCAGTTACACAAACATGACTGCTCTAATTGCTTTCTCTGCAATGGAAATAGCTCAATGAAATCACCTTTAGTCCTTCAGGCTTAGATGTGCACAAGTGGCAAATCTTTGAAATTCCAGCCCAAATAAAAGATCCTTTAAAAATATTTCAGAATCTTAGCACTAATTGTATGTGTATCTCCCTTGGAAATCCAAAATAAAATCTGATAATGTATAAATAATTTTTTCATACCCAAATCTGTGTGCATTGGTAAGTTTAATATTTTAAGTCTGCATAATATTTTCTTAATATAAAGTGAGATGCATTTCTTTCATATATTTGTATTCTTTGATAGCATATCATATCCACTATCAGGAGTTAGGTGATTGAAAAATAATTGTAATGAGAATTAACATACATTTAGGGATAGCACATAAAAGGAACATTACTTATTCTATATTCAAAAGATAACATCAAGGACTTGTTTGGTTACTAAGTACTTTGTACTTTGGATTGGAATAAAAATGGGAAAATGCAAAAATGGTAACATGAGGAAATTGTACTCTAAGGAACCTTTCTAACATTTATAGTTTCATCAGTAATGTCCTGTCTTGTTTGCAAATAACTAAAAAACAAATTTGATAAATAAGATTTTTCTTCTTGTTATTTTCTTTTTGATAGAAGCAAACATAGCAATTCTAATATCACTTTCATACCTAGGTATACATTCAGCAAACAATATTTGGTTCATTTGTAAGTTAGCAAATGATAGATATAGGTTCCAATCTCAGCTTTGTACCAGTAGTATTTTAAAATGGAGTCAGTCTAGATATTTGACTTGGTATATTTGAATATTCTCAGGTAGAATAATTAAGGAGTCATAATTTCTAACTCAAGAGCAAGGATTACTTGATAACGAGATAAATATGCATTTATTTATAGCAAGATTGTAATAATGAAATATAAAAGGTACTTTTTTCAAATGCTAAAAAAGCACAATGCAACTTTAAGAAGTATAAACATATCTCTATCTTCCCATCAATTTCCTATCTTCTAAGAGTTATTGTTGGAAATTGCATTATTTTATTTAAATAATTATATTGTTTTGTATATATTTTTTTAAAATGTGGACTGACATGGATCTGACTACATAGTATATAGCCTTGATAAAAATCTATGTTTCCACATTCAAGAAAATATTTGTAAAGGATGAAATTAACTTAGATTCATCATACTTGATAATTTTATATAATACTTAAACATATTCTAAGAGTTCTAATTAGTAGATATTATGCATAGAATTGAATTTCCTTTTCTGTCCACACCATAAATAAACCTAAGAAATGATAGTACTGAGCAAATGGTATAAAATCTTTAATGCTTTTGTTATTTCATTACATGATTTTGGTCGCCCTTTAATTTTTCCATTTACTTTATCAGTTTGGAAAAGAGCTCTCATAAAAGGGATTAAAATACTCTTGGCATTAATTAGCATACAGAATTTTAGATGTTTTGGAATCCGCTACAAAAATCTTTGTGGACAGAATTTACTTAACTATTCTCTGTTTAGGAAGGTCTAATTTTAAATAGTTTATGGTCAAAGAGAAGCTAGTTTTATTTTCTGCTTGTAGAAATACACCTAAAACATTCGTGTTCAAAGGACAAAATGCTGATGAGTGCAGAGCAAACTTGCATCTTGCTTAAATGTAGCACCTAACTTAATAACTAATTCTATGTTGCCTATTTGGAGTTAATTGAACATTGCATGTTTTAATCACAGTGAAAATCATTTTCCTAAGTCACATAAAAACCAACTGTTTTGTCATCCTAACCTTCCATACATGCTGTTGCTAGGAAGACATCACCACTATAACCTCATCCTCGATTGTTTAGATATGGCCTCATGAATTCGATATTTTTATTCTATATTTAAGATCAGTCATTGTAGCTAATGCCCTTGATGCAATCTCAAATTGCTGTCATTACACGGATCACTAAAAACTGAAGGTAATAATAAAATACAGCAACAACAACAAAGAAAAAGACAGTTTAAAAAATTCCTACAAAATTAGATGATGGCTAAAGGTTTAATCAATTACATTTTATCACCAAATCCAGTCCTTCCTCTTGAGCTGTCAGAGAATGAGATAAGCAGAGAGCATCTTGAAACACGATGACACAAGCCTGTCATGGGGAAGGAGTTGTGTCCCTGAACCAGCCAAGATGAAACACGTTCATTTATTACTTTGGCATTGCAGGAAGATGAAAAGCCATTGTAGCTTTCTACCTCCATCCTTACCACAATCTTTCTATTTCATTAATTTTTCATGGAATTTCAATTCACAATAATCTTGCCTCTGTTACCCATCTACTTAGTTCATTGTGTCAACTTTTTTTTTTTTCCTATTAGCATCGCAAAGCTTTGGAAACCTGTCCAGTTTTTCCATTATTTTCTCACAATTTGTCTTCTTTTACTTGTTTACAGATATTTGTATTTGTGTTTTCAAAATTCATTCCTAATAGTACATTTGACTGGTAACTTTGAAGCAGCATGAAATCCCTTAGACTTAGTTGCATTCTTGTCAAGTATTGCAAAGAAAGAAATGTCACATACCACTTCCCATTTCGAATTAAAGTTAGTACATATTTATACTACATTCAAGATTAATCTTGAAAGCTTTCTTTTTAATCTTTCAATTTATGATGATTGACATATTAAAAACTCATCTCTTTCCTCTGTGTTTTCTCTTGGAATCATCTCAATTTTTAAAATACATTTCAACCATTATTTTCAACCATTTTGGTTACAAAACATTTACTTTTTCCCATACCAATCCTCCATTCTTTTTACTTTTTATACTAGTTCATGCAAGAGTGAATCAAATCCAAGCAATTACAGAGTACATTTCAAGCTAAGAAATGATTTCTTTTAGTAAATAAACATATGAAACAATTCTAGTAATGTTCATGGCCCACTAATGAATAAAATTAATTTAAACATTCCAGAAAATACATTTACCACAAGTTATACAGAATAACAACAAATATTAACAATCAGAAAAGTGACTAAAGGACAATTATTTGAAGATTATATGTGATGACACTGATATTCTTAATTTTAGCAGCTGGATTTCAGCTGTCGACATTTTGCATAAGTATGTAAAACTGTTGTAAGTAGGAATTACAGACCCTACCTTATGCATATTTACTTCTTGGATCACTTCATAAACAATTATGTATAGGTTTGATATAACCAAATAATTTAGCTTATCCAAGCACAATATTTTAGGACACTTCTAACAAGTGGTCTGAAATATGTGAAAACTCTGCACTCTCTGAGAGAACTGAACTGTGTGAATATGATAGATATCTAACAGTGAAATATCTCCCATATCACAAGTATTCTTGCTCTTTTCTTGAAATTCTAAGAATAGTGAGAATAGTGAAAATGCAGAGTAAAGACTGAATTTAGTCTTTAGTCCAATGGGATATGGGCATCTTCTAATTCATATAACTTACAAGTCTGCCTTCCACTATTGTTTCTATAGTTTTATTTAAATTTATCATTTTTCTCTTATGTAAATGCCAAATTTTAATTTTTATTTATACAGAGTGTATACTGAGTTATAATTCTAACACAGAGAATAACTGTTGTTCTTATAAGTATTTTTAAGACAAAGTTTCAACTTCCAAATTAGATCATGTAAAGATATTAGTGATAACAAGAAAATAGTTTATTTTATAAAAAAGCAAAGTCTTATATATTCCTCAGTATTAATAACTAAGGGATCTAAAATTTATTTTCTCCAATGCCAGTTTAAGATATGTTTAGTTTTTTCTTTTAATTTATTTTTAAGTGGCATGATGATTAGAAATGTGATTATTCCAAAGAATTCTATATCACTTATTATCACATGTATATTTGTGTGTAATGTACATATGCATATAATTATACATATATACACAATAATAAGAAATATTTAAATTATGGATATGGGAAAGTGATAGTATTGCCTATTAATAATTGAAAAAATAGTTTCACTTAAAAATTTTTTTATTCAATTTTTGTACAATTGACATGGAAAAGAACCTGCTGTTCAAATAGTACATATTTCTTCTATCTATACTTTTTTCTTCAAATCAAAACATTCCCCCCAAATGTAATGTTAAGCTTATTTACTACATTGGTCTTTACAAAAGACTTAATAAAGACTTAATAATGAGGTGACTTTTAATGTTCATCAACAGGTATGATATTTTAATATTAGATAAATGTTAAAAACAAAAAAATAAAAGGTAATTTACACTATGAGTCTAGGAATAGAATTTAATTTGACTATCAAGTGACTAAAAAAAAATTAGGCATTACAAACTCACATGTTGCATGGAAAGAAGGAAATTTCCTTTCTCTATACTATAGAATATTATTTTATTGCCTCAAACTCTTAAGCATTAGCTGTTGATTTCAGTTGATTTTCTCATGAAACACTTAATAATATTATGTTTTCTCCCACACCATGATCCCTACATAAAAACACTATAGAAGATTTCAGCAAAAGACTCACCTATATGCAGAAACTACCCTCTACCTGACCACTTTTTCCTCTTGCATTATTGGCTAAGAATAAGAATAAGAAGAAGATAGTAAGCAACATGTTCAGGTATATGCAAAAAATTTAAAAGTATGGAAGCTTCTTTTATATGAAATTCCTTAACAACTATTGTCCTACTCACCAAGTTAATGGCAAATAAAAAAATGTTCAAATTCATATTTCCCTATTCCCCAAAGTAGATTTCCTGAAATACAAATGCTTTCTAAATGGAATTAAAATAAATTGCATTTTTAGGGGTGAAGTGGTGAAAGCTCCCTTTCAAATTAAATTATTTTTCTTTTAGATATTGTTTTAGCATAAGTATTCCATACTTTTGTTAAAACATTTCTCATGAAATCTACTTAAATTTTTCATAATGCAAAACACTAATTAGTACATATATATGAAGATATATAAGTATGCAAACTGAAGAGAGTATGTTTATTTCTTTTGTAAGTTTTATCTATGCTTGCAAATCTTCTTTCACTTAGGCTGATGTCATGACTTGGTATTGTCTTTAGAAAGGCTATAAAAGTCTTTTTTTTCAAAATGGAATATTCTAAATTGCTAAGTGAAATTATCCAGCACCCATTTTTAGCAACCAGAGGGCACAGTGAGAGTTACCAAATACTTTTTTACTTTGAAAGCAGAGTTTAACCCTTTTCTAAAAGTTATTATGCTGTGTTTATCACTATTGTTTGCCTGGGATATTGACATTTGTAGCTTCAAACTCTTTGGCTAACTTCCATTACTAGAAGAGGCAAAAAGGGATTTTTGAGCTGTTAAAAAGTAATTAGGTTGATGGTGTGACAGAAACTATCTTTCACATTTGGAAAGATAAAAATTAGCAGTGATAAGGGATTTCCTATTCTGATCGGATCTGATAATATATTTTTCATGAGGAGCTTTTAAATGGGTTGGTGGTGGCAGAAAGAATTTTAGTTATGTCTTTCTTGCTGTTCTTTCTAGCACCAAATTTTCTCATCTCTAAAGACTTCAATTTCAAATTATGTGCATCAGTTCAACTTTTTCTCTCTTTACCGACAATAAGCAGCTGACAATGACATGAGATCCTCTCTGTGGGAGAGAGTAGGGCAGGCTTAGAAGAAGCTTTTCATCTGTCTATCCTGTGCTCACAGGCTGCAAGAGCATTCAGGAATACTGCTTCTTCTATTAGAGCAAATGTTAATTTTATATCAACATCCCTCTTTAGAAGCACTGTGGGTCTAAGATGACATTGACTAACTTTATGTACTTGAGCTCCAGAAATATTCATAAGGAGGCAGCCCCATGACTGTTTGCAAACCAGCAGCAACCTGTCTTCAAAGTGAATTTACCCTCGCCCCCTACTCGGGTTTAAACCTTGTTTGGCTACTAGCAAAATGTCATGCTTGTTTCTCTTTTAGAGAGTAATCCCCATTAATATCACCCCTACCCCCACCTAAAGCATTCAATTGTAGTTCTGGGTATTTTTCAAATGAAGTGACATGCTTCTAAGTGAAAACTAGTAGACTGTTTGGGGGAGCGATTACCAATGATTAGCCCGCTCCTTCCTCAAAGACAATTTGGACCTGCAAAGCTGACACTAAATTTCATTTTAGCGCTCTTACTGGGGATGGTTCGAGCTATTTTTCATTAACCACCATGTGATAATGTTACCTCTGACAGGGTCAAAGAAGCACCAGCCTTGTACTGCTGTACCTGGTCGAGGAAATGGATCCTTTCTTGTGAAAAGAAAGAAGAGCTTCTCCCTCATTCTTTCCCTATGTTACCCCATCCTTACCTCCTCCCCTTTAAAAACTGTCTCCCGTCAAAGAAGCCTTTTGCTTGCCCGGTTTGTTATATACATTCGCCAAAAAAAAAAAAAAAATAAAATAATAAAATCCTTTTGGCTTATACAAACCTCTAGCAATTTACAAAAGTATCTGCACTCCTAAGTGACATTTGTATTTCACATACCATTGGCTTTTAAAAGTGCAGCTTTTCAAAAATAAAGAGAAAACAGGAAAAGAACAGGAAAAGGGAAAGAAAAGGGGGAACTAGAGAGTTGGGAATCCGGGGAAAGAGAGAAATTCTTACCTTTTCTCTTTGATCTTCTTCTCCTCCTCCTCTTGGACTTACATTTGAGTTGATTACTTAGCCCTCCAGACCCTCTGTTGTTCCCCAAAACGGATGCCATGGCTGAAATTCAATAGACGGAGAATAGAGATGAGTTCTTTCTTGGTAAATTTCACCTTTTTCTTGCTCTCACAGCTGCTGCTGCTGCTTCCGCTTTGCAGATCAAGGAGCGGACTCACTTTTGAGTACTGAGCCCCCTTTCTAATTGTTCTCTGTCACTTGTTTTCAGCTGGGATGAGTGTCTCTGATCTCCTTGGCTGGCATTCTTAAATGCTCCAACGATGTGCAAAGTGAGAGCTGTGCAAAGGTAGGGACTCAAGCATCAGAAGAGCTCTGGATAGCTCGCGTTCTCGCTGCTTCTCTTTAGCAGGGCTGGAAATGCACGGCTTCTACTTTTTGCGCCTCTGTTAGTTGTTTGGCACCAGACACTTTGAAGCCAATCATGCAGGGAGCTTGTCTATTTGCTGCTGCAAAGTCTAATTAGATCCAATCACAATTGTCTCCTGGCTCTGACATCAGCACCACCAGCCCTTTCCATTCCCTGTCAGCTTGCAAACTCAGCTCCCATTTGGACTGACGGATATGCTTAGGACCTGATAGAAAGGAGAGGAGAACTGCACTGTAGGGAATAAAAAAACATACTGCCAGTTTATCTGGGAGAAGCCTAAGGGGGCAGCTTACAAGAAGAGATGCTACAAAGGGGATTTCAAACCTTTCTGCTTTAGACCATGTGGGCAGAACAATATGCATCCAGACATTCGTAAAAATGCAGGGACTATTTTCTCTGACCAACTAGTTATTAACTAGTTCATTTACATTACTCATTGTTTCAAGAGGGAAAGATCTTTCTTAAAAAAGCCTACGAACACAGTGCCTTAGGAAGGGACCTAGCTTTGTAATCCCCAGGGAAAGAGCCTGTCTTGGGGTATTTATTTTGTCAGAGACTGCTTAAAAAATCCCTAGATGTTCACATTGAAGAAGAAAATTATTATGTAAAATAAATATGTGTGTGTATGTGGGGGGGGGTCAAAATTATTTTAAAAAGAGGGATTGCTGAGTCTAGAGATTCATTTAGAAAATAATGAAATGAGTAGTACAGAAAGACTTATCAGCCAGTTTCATTGTTAACTATAATGTTCAGATAAAGAAAGTAAGAATATATAGGAGGTATATGGTAAATTAAATTATAATATGGCTTCAGCTCTTGAACGATTTTTTTTGTTTGTTTTGTTTTTGCAGTTCTCTCTTCTGTTGAAAGCTATAGATATGGATCTTTAAACAAAGAACAGTTATTTTGAACAGTTGCACTTTGCCTTTAAATAATATCAAGCTATTAATTAGAATAAAAATTAGTTGGTACAAATCATCAAAGAGATTCATTGGAATATGTTGATATCATGATTAAAAAGCAGTTTTTAAAAAGTTTTCTGTGGTGGCAAGTTTTGAGGAAATCCTTGTGTGCCTAGGCTTGAAGAAAAAGAAAAAGTCATTAGGATATGGTTGGCAGTTTAGTTGCCTAGCTCTAAAAATATAAGTGGTACATCAAGAAATTATTGGATCACCCCTGAGTAGAGTAAAGGAGTTTTAATGGTAGTATGTGGGACAATGACAAGAATAGGATAATAATTTCCATGGCAATTTCTCTTCTTTAGTGTCAAAAGAAGGAAGAAAATAGATTATTATCACTTCTTGAATGCTTCATCTTTGCACCAAGGACCACTTTGATTTTTCCCCTTAAGGATTCTGAATCTTGAATTGTTGTTACCCATTTAAAAAGAGGAAGGAAATATCATATCCTACTTTCAATTCACCAATGAGACCAAACTGGTCTTTGTTCCATCCTCAGTTAGAGGCCTTGCATTCTTCAGCAGATCTGAATTTTACATTTTTGTATCAGAGACATCATCTATTGTACTACTGAATTTTAACTGGTTAATTTATTTCAGATTACCAATACAACATAATAGGAATTCCTCATTTATATGAAGTGTGACATCTTCACTCCATTGTCAACAATATGTAATCATGGTGACAATTCCTACTAAATATTTCAAAGAGGCATTGCATTCATTGTTAACTTTTATCATGTAAATGGGGCATGAAAGCTTTAACTATATCCAGAAATAAAGTTCAAAGATTATATTAGTGAGCCTTCTAGAGATGATCTCAATGAACCTTTCTTGTTTAACTTGTAAGACTTTGATATATTGGGTATAATATGATGAGACCAGACAAAAAAATCATAAAGCCAGGGAAATTGGAATAGTAAAATAGTAGGGTAGGATTATTTGGGGAGTAGGCCTATTATATAATTGATGTGGGGAACTCCTAAGGAGGAACCTTCCTCTGAGGCCTGCCAATTCAATGATGTAGAATGACACCAACTCTTTTACTTGAAATCTTTAAAGTTACTTGAGAAAATATGTGATTTATTCAGTGTCATTTAGTCAGTGTGTGTCAGAGGCAGAATTTACCTTGTGGAATCTTCAGGTAATTATGATCAGGATTATTTTATATGTAAACCATGATAATGAACCCTTAAATAATTTCATTCCAGAAAGCCTATTAATGAGTTGGTTTTCATCTCTCTAATGGGAAGTAACTATCAATGTCTTCTTATCTTACCTTTGCTTTTTCCTTTAGTCATACTCATGGAATCACCCTTTTATTCCAATATGAATTTAGAAGGGGCAAAGAGCAAAAATTGAGGTAGAGTACATGGTGAGCACAATCTCATTATCTGTCACTGAATTTTGTAAATGATCATATTTGTTCAATCACTGGTCTTACAAATAGAATGTGGAAATGAGGAGTCAGATTACTGGAATCAACTACAACTATAGACATGCTAATGGTAATATAGCAGTGATCAACCAGAAAATGAATAAATGCAGGAGTGAGTAAAAATAAATAATTTTGGATAGAATGGAGAGAAGATCCATCATTTCTGTGAGATTTCCAGCTTGCAAAAGAATAGATTTTGTCCATACTTGCAGAAAACTCATGTGTGAGTATGTAAAATTAACTATTCTAGGTGAGAAGAAAATATTTTTGAGAACAGGAATTAATGTTTTGTACTCCTTTGTATGTCATATATTACCTAGTATAGTTACACGAATATAGTGAGAATTCTAGGCAAATTCTTAACTTGACTTAATTACACATAAACTTTCCCACTATCACTGTGTTAATATGTCATCATATGTTACCAGAGATCACTTGAATATGAAGAAAATTAACTTTTTTCTCTAATCTCTTCCCTTTTTCTATAACTAAATCTTCACTTGAACTATTTTTTAGACTTCTCTGTCAAAGAATGTGGTAAAGCAGAAATAACTACTGGGACTGTTGACTTTTAGACAGGTATTGATTATTCTTGGGCTAATGCTATTCATTTAGAAGGATGTCTGATGCTATTGAAAGTAATGAAATAACCAAAGAAGGTCACCAGCTTGCTAGGCTGAAGCACAGGTAAAAAATTAAAATACAGCTGTGAAACCTGAAACAAGAGCCTCATCACTTAGCTAGTAATACCACAGATTATTGTTAGTGTCTAATGTTTAATGACTTAAAAAAGAGAAAGTTCAGCTGATGTAGCTGTCTTCACTATTGACTTGAAGAGCATTGTTTTTGCATAGGCTAATTTTGCTGCTGTTGCTGTTTTACAGACAAAACTATTTACTGAAAATTCACTTTGGAAACTTCAGGAACTTTGAGTTACCTTGATAGAAAATGTGCACATAGGAAAAAAGAAAGCATATTAATGTAGTGTAAATCTAGTGCATATGAGCCAAAGCGGTCCAAAGAGAAAGCTTAAGATTGAATTAGCCAAAAGATTTAATTGGATGTCTGACCACATTACAGAAGATCTGTGACCATAGAAAGTGTGAGTGTGTGTGTGTGTGTGTGTGTGTGTGTGTGTGTGTGTGTGTGTCTGTAGGTGGGAATGAGGAAGAAAGATTTATTTTCTTTTTGTTCATTTAGACCACATCCAGATTCTTGTATGTTAGTTCTTTATTATGGGGGGGTTGAGTTGAGGCTGGATGAATTGGTGATATCTTAGAAGGGAATTTTGTTTAGAAACAAGTAGGATGGATTAGATGACTTCTGAGTTCCCTTCCAACTTAAGGATTCTCTGATTCTTTTTAGTTCTGAGATATCTTGATTGATTTTGTTGAATAATTGATATGTATTTAGAAGAGTCAGAGGACTCAAAGATCATGACTTCTGTTGAAAAAACTGGGGAAGTTTCAAGTGGACTATTGGATATGATAGCCTTTCAAATAAGAGAAAGGATTTTACAGAAAAGGAATTATATTTGTGTTTCTTGACTTCAGGGGGCATAACTGAGACCAAGTGGCAGACATTATGGGTAAGGACATTTTAGCTTGGTTTAAGTCATAAATTTCTAACAATTAAAATGTTGTTTTAGAAATGGAAGAGATAGCTCAATTATTTGTATGTTCCAAGTCACCAAATACATAACACAGATATATGGATGTGTGAATAGATATAGCTATAGATATTTATTTATACATATGCATAGATATGGGTGACTTTTTTCTCTATCTCATATTGTAACGATTTAGGTAAGAGTTGAATTAAATAACTTTTGAGTCCTATTATTTTCTTTTTTCTAGTAAATTTATTTATTTTAATACACATTGCTTTATGAGTCATATTGGGAGAAAAAAAATCAGAGCAAAAGGGAAAAATCATGGGAGAGATAAAAAAATAGAAAAAAATGAATATAGCATGTGTTGATTCACATGCAGTCTCCTTAGTTCTTTTTCTGCATGCAGATGGCATTTTCTATCCAAAGTCTTTTGGAATTGTTTGGGACTGAACCACTAAAAAGAATCAAATCTTTTGTAATTGATCATTGCACATTCTTGCTGTAATTGTATATAATATATTCCTGGTTTTAATTATTTTGCTCAGCATCAGTTCATGTAAATCTTTCCAGGCCTTTCTAAAGACATCGTGTTCATCATGTTTTTATAGAACATCATCCATTATTTTCATATACCACAACTTGTTTAGTTATTCCTCAATTGAGGGGCAAATATTCATTGTCCAATTCTTTGCTACCACAAAAGGAGTTATTGCAAAATTTTTTTGCACATGTGAGTCCTTTTCCATCCTTTATGATTTCCTTGGGATGCAGTCCCAGTAATGTGCTTTCAGTGTTAAAGGGTATACACAGCTTTATAGCCATTTGGGAATAGTTCCAAATTGCTCTCCAGAATGGTTGGATCATTTCACAACTTCATCAGCCATGTATTAGAGACCCAGTTTTCCCACATCCCTTTCAATATTTTTCATTCTCTTTTCCTGTTATCTTAGGTATTAATTAGGGCGATACCTCAGAGTTGTTTTTAATTTGCAATTCTCTAATCAATAGTTATTTAGAGCATTTTTTCATATGGCTATAGACTTAATTTCATCATCTGAAAATTGTCTATTCATATTCTTTGATCATTTATCAATTGGGGAATGACTTGTTTTCTTATAAATTTGACACATTTCTTCATATATTTTAGAAATAAGACCTTTATCAGAAACACTGGCTGCAAAGATTTTGAGTCCTATTATTTTCAAATGCTCTGATTCTATTCTTCACAGTTGAGAGGGGCTTGTCAAGGAAGATGGTCTATACAAAAAGAAAAACCTTGAAAGGTATTTGGAGATGTTGAAAGATATGAAATTATAAAGTAATATAACAATCAGCTGGATTATAAAACTGACTAGTTTTGTGAACTTTACCATGTTACCTTCTTCTTACCTGACTTCCTCCTATTGTACATACTTTATGAGAATGAATGAGAAAAGAAAAAGGCTGTAAAACTTGTTCATAGTAAGTATATGTATATATACATTATATATATTATATTTTGTAATATATCATATTCACATCAAATATATATATATATATATATTTCCCTAATTTTTATTAATTTTATTTTTGACACTTTAATTCTGGTCATGTTCTCAGTTCATTATAACAGATCTAAAGGATTTGCTATAATATCAATAATCATAATAGTTGACTTACATATCTCTTCAAAGATTTCAAAATGTTTACCTGCTTTCTTCAATTTGAGTTTCAAATTAACTCTCTGAGGCAAACACTAATGTTCACATTTTGTTGGTGAATAAACTGTGGCTAAGAGAGAGTGGAATTTTCTTTGGTCAAACATCTGATACCAGAAGTATTTTTAAAATCCAAGCCTTCCAGATTCCAAGTATACTCATCTATTGCTTATGATCTTAGAGAATCTTTTGCTTCTGTTTTTTAGATGAGGAAAATGAGGTTCAGAGAGAAAAAAAAATTGCTAGGGTCACTGCACCAGGTTAGTGGTAGCTTCAGAACCATAAGTCAAGTAAAGAAACATTAATTAAGTACTAATTATGTTTCAGGGGCAGAAAATCTAGTTTTCTAATTTTCATTCTTTCTACCCAATCATTCTGCTTCTCCTTATGCCATGATCCATTTCTCCTCTTTTCTTGAACTATCCAGTAGATAGTATTAAACAACAGGTTGATTTCAGCTTTAATTTCTCATAATATCTTGTTTTCAATAGAAGTAACTTCTATATCAAAATGGAATTAATCTCTTTTAAGTATTGGAAAGTAATAAAAACCACCTATAGAAATGTGAAATGCCTAATTTTAACTCACATTTTAATTAATATTCTTCTTTATCTCTCCATCAACAGTCAATTCTTCTACTAGTTAGAAAAAAATAGTTGAACAAAGGGCTCTCTAGAGATATTTTATGTTTGCTGACTCACTACATCATCATATATGACACTGAATTATTAGCTTCCACAAACAGAAAAATAGCACAAGAAGGCTTCTCTGCTCTTTCATCTTCAGCCATTGTTCTTAAATTTAAATCACTCACATCAAAGAACTTAGGCATAAAACCCCAACTACTGAAAAAAATCACAATTTAGAAAAGCATTTGCTTTGCCAAATGTATTTCCAGTCACATTCTCAAAGAGCTATAGGTTAGTATCTTGGACTGCTTGGTAAAGTAAATGAATCTAGAGGCTGCTACTGATGGAGAAATATGCTTTTCCTATATAAAGCTTTTTAACAGTACAATTTTATTTGCATTTCCCTCCTAATGCCACCTATTTGAGGACAACATATGTATGTATGTTTGTGTGTAACCCTTCATGCCCCCATTCTAACCTCTAAATACTACATTATTTTTTTAATAATTAACTCCACAATATCTGGAGAAAAAAAAAGGCAACTTGACAAAATCTGGATTATCTTCATAGTTTCCAGGATTGCTGGTTAGACGATATACCATTGTTGTGAGCACCTCAGAAATCATAGGATATATCTGTCATGAAACATAACTGACCTCTGGTCATAAATCTTTTCTCCCAGCTACTTACACAAGCCAATTCCATTTCTTCTGCCTAGATCCAGGTTATACTCTCGATAGATCTTGGTTACAGGAACAATGTTTAGATTCTGTATTTTATGACTTCTATGACCTTTTCATAAGAGTGAAGTACAAAATCTTACTAGAAAATATTTGCACAGAATGTTAGCAATAATGACCTAGAATAATCTTCTTTAACATTCTAGATAAAATCAATTATTATCATTCACATTTAAAATGCCTTTGATTACTATATACTAGCTTCTAAAATATGAAATTTTAATATTTTAAATTATCATTATTTAAAGCTACATTAAAGTATTGCTTATCCAGGATACTCCTTTGAGACATGGTCTAATACAGTTCTGAGAATTAATGTATTTTGGTCCCATATCTTCTCTTGGAACCCAGGATTTTCAAAATGAAAGATACCCTATCCCTAGAGTGCTATGTGACAGCCTGAAGAAAGGAAGAAAACAAAACACAGATGGAATTAATGGTTTGGGATGTTAATCAATGTAATAAATTGAAAAGAAGGGATGGAAGCTTGTCAGGAATACATTGCTGTTATTTAAATGAGAGCAGGGCTGATGTAATGAATTTATTGTAATTTCTCCCATTGATGTTTAGTCTACCCTTTGATTTCCTCTTCTAAACCCCCCTTTCTCTGTAAAACATAGGCTCTGTCTACAGTAGACAAATGTATACTTATGTGTTTCATTTTATTTACCCTAAAATATTTTAAAAATATCTAATGAATATTAGATATGCATTAATATTATGTCACTGAGCAAGATAATGGAATGGCCAATAACGTATTTTTCTTTCCATGAAGGCACTAGTTTCTTTTCTCAAGATTTGAACCAATATCTTACCAATTACTTAAAATATAGAATACTAAAAAGGAGAAATAGTGGTAATACTAGAGGGAAAATAAAGAAAAGGAAAGTACATTGTGTTCTACAGAGATTGAAACTAAAGATGGTAAAAATGCCCTTTGAAATCATGGCTCATATTGGTGACATTTTGACCTATGGTATTATTTATATTTCTGTCACATCCTCCATCAGTTTTGGGTTTCTTTACCTTCAGTCTCTTTGTTAGGAGATCTATTTCCTACCCTTTCCATTGTCTTTATTTCAACTAGGTGATAAAGTAAACAAAATGTTTGCCCTGGAATGAGAAGTACCTGAGTTCAAATACATTCTCAGATGCATATTACTATTGTGACTCTGGACAAGTCTTTGAACCTCTGTCTACCTCAGACTTCTCATTTCTAAAATAGGGATAATAACAGACTCTACCTTCCAGGATTGTGAGGATCAAATGAGATGATGTTTGTAAAGTGCTAAATATAGCATCTGCCATATAATCAACATTATTATTGTTGTTGTTGTTTTTAGTTTTCATGACATATAGTGAAGTATATTACCTGGATCTCTAACATTGAGGAAATTCACCAGAACATATTCCTTAAGAAAATCAAAATCAAAACCAAAAATGAAATATTATCATAAACCTGGCAACACTCACCAGCAACCCATGGGCCTGTTACTACTCCCTGAAACAATATTGCTGCTCTTATGGAACTACTACAGACCAAATCACACCCTGGGCTTTTGAGATTTAGAGATTCATTCTTTAAGATAGATGGGCATATTATGGAGGAATGATAATTGAAAAAAAGAAACAAGCAAAATGGTTAATAGATATACAGAAGAGCATAAATCTGAGAAAATATAAATTGAAGAAAAGAGAGAGGAAGATAAACCAAACCAAAAGAGATACTTTTTTCTCCAAAATGTCTTTATTTGAAGAAATAAAGGGAAATTCACTGTTAATTTTGAATCCCATAGAAAGATGCTACTATATCATAAAGTCAAATTCTGCATCTGATATGAGCTGTTACCCTTAGCAAGTCACTTAACCCTATGAAGTTTTGTTTTCTTTTTACTAAAATGGCATTAAAAATAGCTATGGTTTTCTGAGCTTAAATGAAATAATCTGTTGGTTTTAGTTGTTGTCATTAGTTCTTAAAGAGGCTAGAAATGGTATTGCTATGTTGGGCCAGATTATGTTGATCAGATAAATACAAACTAGGGATGCCCTACCACAGATTGGGCACAAATCATATGAACATTTTTGAGGTGGGGGGGAAGTCTCTAAATTTGTGCATCTCATGCTTCTTTTGAGCTACTGCAATTCTCCTTCATTCGTAGATCATAGCTCCTTCTTTGATGTGGATATATCATGCTGGGCAGTCCTTTGCTAGAATCTCTAGTGTCACACAATCAATTCCAAAGTTCTTCAGAGAGAATTCAATTCTGGAAATAACTTATATAAAATGCTTTGCAAACTTCAAAGGACCAAATCAATATGAATCTTTCCTTTTAAAAATTATTACCATCATCTACATTATTATTATAGATTCATAACTAAAAGTATATTGCTGTAGGAAATACCCAGGTAAGAAAACATCCTTAAACAGTGAAAAGTTAAATATGGTCTGCATTGTAAAGATGATTTTTTTTTTCTGGAGCAATGAGAACTTCAATAACTTGAAGAGTGTCAGGATCACAGAGTCAGTGACAGAACTCAAGTAAGGTCTTACTAAATCCAGGTCTATGTCTATTCCAACATGCTAATTTTCATTATCAATCATTTTTTTTTTTATCACAGCCATTCTTTTCATTACTTCCATGGTCATTTGATTTGAATTAAAATCTACTGTGTAATGAAGTTCCATTATTCTGTCGATCTATCCCGACTGTCCTTCCTTAGTTCTACTACACAAAATGAGGAAAGCTGTTCCGGGTTCTTTTAAGGTAGAGTTAACTATTATTCAAAAAGCCTCTATCTCTAATGGCCATATTTCAGAATTATAAGGAATCTAAGTGGCTGTATAACAATCTAGCCCCAAATTAATTTTTCTTACACTAGAAGCAACATGCAGGCATTTCTTGAAACCTTGAAACAAGAGGGAAAATGTACTTATTTTCATAGATTTTGTTTATGAATCATTTAGTCCTTATTTAATCTTTTTCTCATGATGGAATTTTCTATATTGATATTCATAGAATACATGTTTCTATTGACCACATTCATGTTTATTACTCTCTAGTTACTAAGGTGAACACAAGTGTTCCTTGCCACGTGTAAAAAATGGGTGAAATGCTAATTTATGGTACCCAGTCATACCCAGGTCATTGGCCATTAAAAAATCAGTTATTATATATTATTACATAAATATCACATAATTGGCTTAATTTACAATCCTTTGTATTTTATTATAAGCCTTTAAAAATTGTTCTGAGTTTCACCAAAATCTCACAGAAACCCATAATACAAATAAAGGTTAAGAACACCTGAACTAGCTCATTCTAGCATGCATGCATAGGGTCACTCATAGAAACATATAAAGACTGAATTTTGAGATGATCTAGTAAAGCTTCTCCCTTGTATGGTATGTAGTTTATGTTTATAAAACCAGTGGCACATAGTATATGATCTTATCCATTTCTGATAGGGACGGCTCTTATTTCTCTCTTCAGATACACTATAGTGTATAGTCAAGAACAGTATTCCTTTTGGGAAGCAGGGAGACTCTTCCTTGACAAACTTGTCGACTGAACTTGAGTTACCCTGATGCACATCATAAGAGAACAAGAGGATGACATTTAGTGAGATTAAGGCTGGCTGAGATTTTGACCAACTCTAGCCATCAGGCTTAGAAGGTGTTTGAAGTCACATTGGTTTCCATTGGACAGTTGATAGCATCTCTGAGGTGGAGGGGAGAAAGCTGCCAAGCCATCTGAGGGATATCAGCTTTTCCAGAGGACAGTCACAAGCAGTCCATGTAAATTGCAGTTCGAGTTCAATCAATCGATGTGACAAACAGCCAATGCTGGCAACCGGAGACATAATGAAGGTGTGACTGTGTAAACGGCTAACAGATAACAATGCGATAGGAAATTACAGGGCAGTGCTGCATTGAATAAGAGCAGTGCAAAAATGAGCTGCGGCTCTCAGGTCATGCTTTCCTGCTGCTGAAGTATCTCTGGCTCTTGTCCTTTGTAATTGTAAGTGGCAGCAGTGCCTTGCTGAATGCGTTGGAGGGCATGTATTCAGCCCTCATTTGTTCTACATTACAATGCAATTCTTGCTTTTAGCAGCTGATCTATGGTGTCAGTGACCACCTCCCAAGTGGACAAGACACCACGGAAAATAGCAGTGCTCTTTCTAGTTAGGAATCAAGAGGTCTGTCATTAAAATAATAATGAAGGCTTGATGCAGGCCTTCACAGAGATTGGGGTGGGATGGGGGGGGGGGGGAATCCAACAAATGCTGCAGTGTTACTGCAATGCTTTCTCTTTTCCCTAATAAAGAAAAGAGACTAAATAAAAGTTGGGAAATCATGCTATAACCATTATTTGTTTAAGGGCTCAAAATCCCAACCATTAGGAAAAAATATATAATTTCAAGAACTTTTAAGTTTACATATACATATTTTAACATATTTAGCATGTATTGTCATCTAGGAGAGGAGGTGGGAGGAAAGGTGGGAAAATTTGGGAAAGAAGATTTTGTGGGGGTCAATTACCCATGCATATGCTTTGTAAATAAAAAGCTATAATAAAATAAAAAAGTTTACATATACATACTCATTCATACACAAAACCGCTCTTCTGTGTATGTGTGCATGTGTGTGTTTGCAAAGGAAAGTAAAATCAGGCTATTTCACAGAATCACACATTAGAAAGGGCTTTAGAAGTCATCGGATTTAGGCCTTTTCCTTGCACATAGTCCCATGCTCAAATTTCATTTTCATAATTTATATAAATATACATTCCATATTAATTGCACAATTTGACACCATATGTAAAGATAACAAATTGTGTTATTAATATTATTTTTCAACATCCCTAATTTCTAGTTGGACTTTAAGGTAAAGTACTAGAGCTAATTTCTTCACAATTATTTTTTAGACCAGCATCCTGAAATTATGATATTCCAGAGCTCTGGTGGCTAATCTTAAAAACAAAACAAAACAAAACAAACAAACAAAAAACCAACTGTTTTTAAAAGCATCTATTCTGAGATGTATTTGCTGGTTTTCTGATTTTTTAACCCTTGAACTTAATCAAAATGGAAAGAGAAAATGCAGAGCCTTCCCTGGAGGCTACCAATATTTTGTACTATTCAACAAAATGTTCTGTCATTCCAATGGCAATTATCTCCTACAAAATTTAAGTATAGAAAAGAAAGATTCAGCAATTACTATAGCTCCTATTTTCTAAGATTTTCCTAGAGTATTTATAATCTTTCCTTTGTCCCCATCACAAGATACCTGTCTTATAATTATTTATCATAGATCTCTCTCACTTGTCCTGATAGAGTACAAACTTGCTAATGGGGGAGTCTCAGTAAATTATAATCTGTGCATACCTATATTGGACTTAACTCCTAGCTGGTGCTTGGTAGATGTTGGATTTGTCAGGTTTTAGATTTGTATACAATGTTTGTTCTCTTGACCTTTTGAATACCAAATAGCATATATAAGAATATTACATAATGTTCATTACATATAATTTGGCCAAAAACATATAGCTTGATGTTCTGGTAGTATGTGTATCTATATATAAGTATATTTACATATGCATATTTACAGGTTTTCTGTTTTGATAAAGCAAGTTAAATCCATTTAATCATTTAATCCATTTAATCACAGTAACTGATAGCCTTCTTTGAAAATGAAAGATAAACAATGAAAATATCTGAAGTGACCATGGCACCTAAAAACCACAAAATTGACAACTATGCAACTATTATAGCCAAGTCACTATTGAGGAAGAACTTCATCAGGACTAAGACTCCTGTTGCTTTCTTTCCTTTACCAAGTGCCTAAAATCAAAGATATACATTATAGGATATAGTTTAGGTATTACTATAATATGTTTATTTGTAAAGGGCTGAAACTCTTGAGTCAATGCACTGAGGTCGGACAATCAAGGACTTGAGCCTAATTACTGATTGGACAAAACTCTATAAGAATATGCTTGGAAAATGATTCTTCCCACTATCCTTTGCTGGTCCAATCATTTGGTGTATACAGAGAATTGTGGGAGGAACTAGGAGGTGGAGAGAGACTAGCCAGGGTCACTCTGGGCTGGAGACAAAGAGGTGAGGTCTCAGAGATCCTGTGTCTATCACCTTCATTTCTACTGCTAAAGACTAAGAATAAAAGCTTTTGCTTATCCTGACTCCGGCTGATTCTAAGGTATCCAGAATGCTAACCTGGTGGTCACATTTATTAATTATATAAATGTAAATGTTTTATATATTACTGTATATGTATCAATCGTATAAAAGTGTACTTGTGTACATATGTGCAAGGTGAAGAGATACGTGGTAAAGAGGTGATTAGAGGAATACTTAATAGTTAAAGGATGGCTGGCCACAAGATCAGGATGAGCTAGATATATACATGTGTACAAAGACAGCCAGAAACAGAAAGATATACTCACATATTTGGATCCCAAGTTCTACCTCCTAATCATTACCTTCTTCTCACATGTAACCAGTGTTCTACTCTGCTTATTTGTGCATATAGAATTGTATATATTTGTATAAATCTTTGAACAAAAATGTATTCTACATGTATTGCAATGATGTCTACTCTAAGCCATAACTGGGCAGTGAGGGGCTAGCTAATGGCACCACTACCATACTCGTCCCTTCTTATGGACAAACCTTACCGTTTCTTCTAATAATAATAACTAGCATTTAAATAGTGCTTTAAGATTTGCAAAGCACACAACCCTGTGGTATCAGTGATACCTTATTCCAATTTTATAGATAAGGAAATGGAGGCTGAGAGTATGTGTAATGACTTGTCCAGAGTCCCTCAGCTAGTATATATCTGAGATGGGATTTGAAAGGTCTTCCTGAGTCCAGGTGTAGTATTTTTAATCTCTGTACCACCTAACTACTTCTCTGTAATAGCTATCATTTATATAGTACTTTGAGGTCAGTATATTTCTTTGCAATGACCTGATTTTATTTCTCTCTTCCTCATTCCCCCAACCTTTCTCCTCCTTTAAGCCCACAAATAATCTTTTCACTTGACTGATCACATGATTTGAAAAGATGGGAGTCTCACAGAAAAGGTAAAATAACCCACTTGTGCAAAAAAAGTATGCAGTAGCTCTTTTTTTTAGTGATGGCAAAGAATTGGAAATTGAATGGATATTGGGGAATGGCTATATAAATTGTGGTGTATAAATGAAGCAGAATATCATTGCTCTGTAAAAAATGATGAGCACACTGATTTCAAAACCATTTGGAAAGACTTCTTTGAAATGATACTGAATGAAGGGAGAAGAACCAAAAAAACAATAACAACAACAACAAAAACACACTGCACAGTGGCAGCAAGACTGTGTGATGATCAACTATTATAGACCTGTCTTTTCTCAGTAATTCAGTTATTCAAAAGTATTCCAATAGACTTGGGATGGAAAGCAGTATCTATCTATCTATCTATCTATCTATCTATCTATCTATCTATCTATCTATCTATAGGTAGAGAGAGGAAAGAGACAGATTGACATAGAGACAAAGACAGTCAGAGACAGAGAAAGAGAGAGTGAATAAGAGAGCTATAGAGATTTGTTAGGATTACAAGGTGAGAACTCAGGTTGTTTAAACAATTCCCTGGCTCAGAATTCACACCTTTGGTTTGGGCCTTTAAGAGGAGTTTACACCTTTAAAAGAGCAAGTTCTTTGGCTGTGGGAATTCTCACAGGCCCATTCTCTGAGAGGATAAAAAGAGGCATCATTGAGCCTGGAGAGCAGTCTGACTGGGAAATTGAGTTGAGATGGCAGTCTGGAAGGATAACTTAGAGATAATCGGACCTTTACAGAGATTGAATGTGGATCAAAGTATGCTATTTTAACCTTTTTGTGTTTGTGTTTATTTTTCTTTCTTATGGTTTTCCCTTTTATTTTGATTTTTCTTTTCCCAACATGACTGATATGGACATATATTAAAAATAATTGTACATGTATAACCTATATTGGATTGCTTGCTTTCTTATGGAGGAGGGAAGTGAAGGAGGGAGAGGAAAATTTGGAATTGAAAATATTACAAAAATGAATGTTAGTCAATAACTATAGCAATCTGGTATTTGACAAACCCCAAAACCCCAGATTTTGGGATAAGAACTCACTATTTGACAAAAACTACTGGGAAAATTGGAAACTAGTATGGAAGAAATTGGGGCCTGACCCACACCTAATACCACATACCAATATAAGATCTAAATGGGTTCATTATTTAAACATAAAAAATCATATTATAAAAGCACATTAGAAGAACATAGGATAGTTTACCTCTCAGATCTGTGAAGAAGAAAGGAGCTTGTGTCCAAAAAAGAACAGGAATTCACAATTGAACACTAGATAGATAATTGATTATATTAAGTTAAAAAGTTTTTTGTACAAACAAAACTAATGCAGATAAGATCAGAAGGGAAGCAATAAAGTGTGAAATCATTTTTACATTTAAGGGTTCTGATAAAGGCCTCATTTTTAAAATATATGGAGAATTCACTCAAATTCATAAGAATTCAAGCCATTCTCCAATTGATAATTGGTCAAAGGATATGAACAGACAATTTTCAGATGAAAATTTCTAGTGGTGCTCTAGATCACTGTTGATCAGAGAAATACAGGACTATAATGGCTTTCTCCCTTATATCTCTAGATTTTAACACAGTGCTGGGCATATAGTTTTTTTTTTATAAGTACTTACTTAATATATTATTTTTCATTTATTCATATATAATAACTGGGGCTGTAAGTGCTATAATAAAAATAAAATTATTATTAGCCTTAAGTCTTGTTGAGTCTCTGTTTGATACTTTAAGAATTTTAGTAGTTATTTGTCCACATTCCCTTGGAGGCTGCCTGTTCTGAGTTTTCTTCTGACATTGTCATTTCCATCATGCTTACATTTCATTCCATGTTACTTAAAGATGTCAGCTTTAGGATCAATCTTCCCCCAGTTACATGAATTTAATGCACTTCTTCAAGAAGAGGATATAGCAAGGATCTAGTCATGTTTTGCCCAATTGGAATTATAATTACATTCCAAAAGTCTGCTTCTTTTTTCCCACTGTTTTTCTCACTTGAAAGTAGTTTCTTCCACAATTCCTCAAAATAATGATGAATATCTTTAAAAAATCCTCTAATGTTTTCTGTTGTGTCACCATGGTAAACATATGTTCTTTAAGGCTTTGTCAGAAGACATAAAGTGAAGTATTTAATCAAACTGGAAAGAGTTCGTGAGTCTGCTGACAATGAGATTGTCTTTATAGGTAAAGAGAAACAATTTTCTTTTTATTTTACTAGCCTATGAAAAAATGAAGGTTATAGTCTATGTGGGTAGAGGTAATGCCTACATTTGTTAAATCAAGTCCCTCTTAAGGTATCAAAGTTTCAAATTTCTTTTTTGATAGATTATTTTGGCTAAAAGATCATTTGGTTAATCCCTCAAATCCCTCAATTTACATAAAAGATAATTAAAAGTAAGGGAAATATATATATATATATATATATATATGTATATATATATATATATATATATATATATTCTTGATACTCTTTAATCTTCACTTATAAATATTAATTTTTAAAATCTAAACAAAATCTTTTAGGTGTGAAAAACTGTATGCATCATTTCTATCATCCTCATGTTCCATGACAAATATATGATTGATCAGCAGAAATATTAAAAGTTGTTCACATAAGATTCTCTCTCTATCTGAATGCTATTCTGAAAAAAAGTAAGTATGAATAATTTTAATTTTAGATTATTTTGACACCATTTTAAAATCTGAATGAGATACATCCTTTGATGATCTCTATATAACCAAGAACAGTAGCAATTTTCTATTTCTTTTCAAAATACATTTCATTCCAGAAACAAATGTTTTATTCAGTACTATCTCTCTTGAACGTAGGAGGAAAGTAAATCCCAAAGAAATGAATATATTTGCATAAGGGACAACCATTGTTACCAAGAATCTTTTCAGTTAAGCCAATGCACCACCAACAGCTAAAACAACAACAACAACAACAACAACAGTAGCAGCAGCAATAACAACAACAACAAAACAAGAGAAGTTGTTCATAATATAAGGTCTATTATGCTGGAGTCTCAAAACTAATGACATTCACTATTAAAATAGTCTTTTATGTAACATCTGCCAGTTTTCCAAAAGTAAATTTATGTATAGTTTCCTAGACCAATGACTATCTTTAAAAAAAAAAAAAAATATATATATATATATATATATTTACTTGAATACTCAGATAACTGAGACACTGTTTTTCCATTTATTAATGTAAGTTTTCAGAAATATACTATGAATTAATTGAGCTCCATGCCATAAATTGTGATATATGGATCTGATTTTGTTAAGTATAATCACTTATATAATCATAAATAGTCATTCTTTTTTTTAAAGCTTTTTATTTTCAAAACATATGTACAGATAATTTGACAACATTGAACCTTGCTTAGCCTTGTATTTCAGATTTTCTCTTCCTTCCCCCCACCGCCCTCCCTTGATGGCATGTAAAACATGTTAAAATATATGTTAAATCTAGTATGTATAAACATCTTTATACAATTCTCTTGCTGCACAAGAAAAATCATATCAAAAAAAAGATAGTAAATAAGTAAGAAAATAAAAGGTAAGTCAACAACAACAAAAAGAGTGAGAATGTTATGTTGTGATTCACATTCAGTTCCCACAGTCCTTTTTCTGGGTGTAGATGACTCTTTTCATCACAACATCAGTGGAACTGGCATCAGTCATCTCATTGTTGGAAAGAGTCATATTTATAAGAATTAATCATTGTATAATATTGTTGTTGCCATTTTTCAATAATCTTCTGGTTCTGTTCATATCATTTACCATCAGTTCAGGTAAGTCTCTCCAAGCCTCACTAAAATTATCCTCTCGATCATTTCTTATAGAACAATAATATTCCTTAACATTCATATACCATAAGTTATTCAGCCACTCTCCAACTGAAGGACATCTATTCAGTTTCCAGTTTCTTGCCACTGTGAAAAGGGCTGCCACAAACTTTTTTGCATGTGTGGGCCCCTTTCCTTCCTTTAAGATCTCCTTGGGATATAGGCTCAGTAGAAACACTTCTGGATCAAAGGACATACACAGATAACTTTTTGATCATAGTTCCAAATTGTTCTCCAGAATGGATAGATCCGATAGTTCCATCAACAATGTATTAGTATCCCAGTTTTCCCCACATCTTTTCCCACATCTCCTCCAACATTCATCATTGTCTTTTTCTGTCATTTTAGCCAATCTGAGATGTGTGTAATGGTACCTCAGAATTGTCTTAATTTGTATTTCTCTGATCAACAGTGATCTAGAGCACCACTAGAAATTGTTTTAATTTTTTCATCTGAAAATTGTCTGTTCATATCCTTTGACCAATTATCAATTGGAGAATGGCTTGAATTCTTATGAATTTGAGTGAATTCTCCATATATTTTAAAAATGAGGCCTTTATCAGAACCCTTAAATGTAAAAATGATTTCACACTTTATTGCTTCCCTTCTGATCTTATCTGCATTAGTTTTGTTTCTACAAAAAAAAAAAACTTTTTAACTTAATGTAATCACAATTAACTATCTAGTGTTCAATTATGAATTCCTGTTCTTTTTTGGACACAAGCTCCTTCCTTCTTCACAGATCTGAGAGGTAAACTATCCTATGTTCTTCTAATGTGCTTATAATATGATTTTTTATGTTTAAATAATGAACCCATTTAGATCTTATTTTGGTATGTGGTATTAGGTGTGGGTCAAGCCCCAATTTCTTCCATACTAGTTTCCAATTTTCCCAGTAGTTTTTGTCAAATAGTGAGTTCTTATCCCAAAATCTGGGGTTTTGGGGTTTGTCAAATACCAGATTGCTATAGTTATTGACTATAAATTATCATTTTTAACATACTCATTTTTATGTATGTCATTAGTTTTCCATTCAGATCCATATATTTTGCTCATATTTACTTTATGGATTCTTGCTTTTTTGTGTCTACTAAGACTGTGTTTATTGCCATTCTGACATTTTTACATTTAACAAATTATTTATGTATGCCTTAGCACACAGCAGCCTTTTATGAAAGTACTTTCAGATGCTGAGAAATAAATGCATTTTTGCAATATTGTCATCAGAAGTAATCACAGACAAATCAAATCTATTAAAAAAAAAAAAACCCTGGGTACTTTATCAGTTTTTTTGTTTTTGTTTTTCTTTTGATTCATCTAGTACTGAGAGTGGAATATTAAAGTCTCCTTTCTTGTATTGATACTAATGTGTCTTGCAATTGACCTGGCTTTTTTCAATAAATAGAATGTTTTCTTTGATTTCTTTTAAATCATAGTAATTTGAACTTATTTTCTCCCTCATCTTCTATTCATATTATTTTCATTTCTTTAAAGAATTTAGTTATTAGCTCATTTGGTGGATTATAGTTAATGATGCTATTTTCTTTATCTATGACAGTTTATGCATAAAATAATTTACTTTCTTGTATTTCTAAATCTTATCAATTTTACTTTAATCAATTTTATCTTAAAATATTTTTGTTCCATCTCTTCATTTTAATTCTGCAAGTTTTTGCATTTTCACTGTTTTATGTATGAGACACGTGTTTATTTCTCTCTTTGATCTTTTTCTATTTCTCTCTGTGTCATCATTTGTTCTACTCTTCCCTTTATTAGGTCATATGAGTACAGTAAGTATACTTCTCTGATTTCTTCCACTCCTCCTGCTCCCTTTCTTACCTTATCCATTAAAAATTTTCAGTAATGTTAACTTTAATGTCCATTTCTAAGACAGCTTTTATTATACCTTTTTCTTTCTTTTCTGTACCATCTAGGCTACTCTACTCTCTATTATAGGAACATTAATATTCTACAGAAACAGTAGATTTTAGAAATGAGAAGTGTTATGTCATCTGAATTGAGGGATGACATTCTTTTTTTTATTAATTTTTATAATTATAACATTTTCTTTGACAGTACATATGCATAGGTATTTTTTTTTTACATTATCTCTTGTATTCCCTTCTGTTCCAAGTTTTTCCTCTCCTTCCCTCCACCCCCTTCCCTAGATGGCAGACATTCCCATACATATTAAATATCTTATTATAGTATATCCTAGGTACAATATATATGTGCAGAACCGAATTTTGTTGTTGTTGTTGTTGCAAAGGAAGGATTGTATTCAGAAGGTAAAAATAATCTGGTAAGAGAAACAAAACAAAACAAAACAAAACAAAAAAAAAAAAAAAAAAAAAAAAAAAAAAAAACAATGCTCACAGTTTATACTCATTTCCCAGTGTTCCTTTTCTGGATGTAGCTGATTCTGTCCATCATTTGATATTAATTCAATCTTCCATAATACTTATGACCTGCTCTCTCCTATTCAATCATACAAAACCATAACTTCTAGGGTCCCCAAAGCTTCTTGCCCTAATGAAAGCTCTACCAAAAGCATGCTTCTAGCTTAGAGAAGGTATTATGCTATGATGTCCAAACTAATCCTTATATACTATCCTTCCCTTGGAAAGTTTGATTCCATTTTCTTTAATATGAAGTGCCTATTCATTGTGATGCCATTTTCTTTTAATTATGTATTTGTCTTAGCTTTTTTCTCCCCAAATCCTTTTCATTGTCAATCCTTTCCTTTCTGTCATGTCTTCAGTTCCTGTTGCATATTTTCTTTTTTTCTAAGGCTATTTAGGGTAGAAGACTACTTAGGCTTTCATCTTCCATGGATGAATGTGAATTTTCAAACCACTGCCAAAGAAAAGATCCAAAAAAAACATTCATAGCTAGGTCTATTTTCAACATTTCCTATCTCATTCTTCTGGTTCCTATCCTCCTCTCTGTGAGTGACTTTATTCAGTCCCTCTGCTGACATTAGTTGTGAAGGGATTGGGAGAGGGTTGCTTAGAATTCCCTGAGATAAATCTCCCTGAAGTCTTTAAATTTTGGTCTTTCTACTACCTACTTACCTACTTTCTTTCTTTCCTTTCTTCTTCCTTCTTTCCTTCTTTTCTTCCTACATTTCTCTCTTTCTTTTTTTTTCTATCCCTCCTTTCACTTTTCCTTCCTTCCTTCCTTCCCTTCCTTCTCTTCTTCTTTTCTTTCCTTCCTTTCCTTCCTTCCCTTCTCCTTCCTTCCTTCCCTTCCTTCTCTTCTTTTTTTCTTTCCTTCCCTTCCTTCCTTCCCTTCTCCTTCCTTCCTTCCCTTCCTTCCTTCCTTCCTTCCTTCCTTCCTTCCTTCCTTCCTTCCCTTCTCCTTCCTTCCTTCCTTCCTTCCTTCCTTCCTTCCTTCCTTCCTTCCTTCCTTCCTTCCTTCCTTCCTTCCCTTCTCCTTTCTTTCTTTCTTTCTTTCTTTCTTTCTTTCTTTCTTTCTTTCTTTCTTTCTTTCTTTCTTTCTTTCTTTCTTTCTTTCTTTCTTTCTTTCTTTCTTTCTTTCTTTCTTTCTTTCTTTCTTTCTTTCTTTCTTTCTTTCTTCCTTCCTTCCTTCCTTCCTTCCTTCCTTCCTTCCTTCCTTCCTTCCTTCCTTCCTTCCTTCCTTCCTTCCTTCCTTCCTTCCTTCCTTCCTTCCTTCCTTCCTTCCTTCCTTCCTTCCTTCCTTCCTTCCTTCCTTCCTTCCTTCCTTCCTTCCTTCCTTCCTTCCTTCCTTCCTTTCCTCTTTCCTCCCTCCCTCCTTTCTTCCCCTTCTGCTTTTGTCTATAAGAAAAGTAAGAAATAGTTGAAACCATCATCACACTCCAGGGACTCTTCCTCCTCAGTAATATTCTTCCCCGGGATCTAAGGTTCTTTATAAGCATATCCTTTCTTTATTTAAACACTAGCCGGAATAAAGAAGAAGGAGGAGGAGGAAGAGGAGGAAGAGGAACAGGAGGAGGAACAGGAGGAGGAACAGGAGGAGGAGGAGAGAAGGAGGAGGAAGAGGAGGAGGAGTCGGGAGAGGAGAAAATAGGAGAAAGAGAAGCATATTGTTTCTTTATTATGTTACCTAAAAGCTGTTTTGATTATTAGGATTCAACTGACCCAAATCACTAATACCCTGGGGACAAAGCCTAGGGATTAATCCTAAAAAATGATCTCTAAAATTGTAGCCATCCAAAAAGATGTGATAATTCTCCTTGATAAAAGCTAGTGAGTGAGTGTTTGGGAAAGAAGAGTACAAGTAATCCACTAGTCTTCTATTATTTTTTCTAAGAAATACTTTGTGATGGGTACATCCAGGTAAGGAAATTCTCTGTAACAATTCAATCCACCCATTTGCTGTACTTTAAATTCTTAGAGAATTTTGTAGAGTATAGAGAAGGTCAAATGCCTGTTGGGGTCACAGAACCTAGGAAGTTTTTTTCAATGTTGAATCTCTAGCCCTCATACCCTTCTATTTCTCTTTGCTGCTGAACTCTTCATTTATCTGAATATTGAATTAACTACAACAGTTCATTCCATAATTATAATTATATTATTAAAATGATATAATAATTATCATTATAATCCCACTGGCCATACCATTCTTAACCCATTTCTTTGAGAGGCAGTGTAGTACAGTATAAGAAACTTGAACTCAAAGGATAGATATCAAATATTATTTCTGCCACTTATTACTTTTTGTGACCTTGTACAAGTCACTTAAATTTTTTTACCTCGTTTTCTTTCTATAAAATGAAGACATTGGAAAAGTTAGTCTATAAAACACCTTCTAGCTCTAAATTTATGTCCTATGATTTTATCAGTAGAATTTGAATATTTTATCTGAAGACAGCAGTACATGGGTTATCACAGAAGCTATCCATTAAGGTTATAAAAAATTGCTACATCAATAGTTGCATCAAGATAGGGAATGGTTTGATCTTCTTCCAGGACAAAAAGGATAACCTGTATTTAAGCTAATTATTTATTTGAAAGCCTTTTAAGGAAAACATTTTTTTTTTGCTTCAAGGAGAAGCAACCTTTGGTGAGAGGTGGGCAAATGCATATTATCTTGTGGTATCTATAAGGAAAGGTAAAGATAGCAAATAGTATCCTCCACTCTGCTACCTAGATACAATTGGTTCCTGGAGACAATGCTTTGGCTAGTAAACAGGCTATTTAAATTTCTATCTTTCCATTCTCCTTTTTAATGTAGCAAATAATTCTTAACCCAATCTTATGTAAAGGCTTATAATATACTTGATACAGTATCTCTAATCATTCTATCTCAGAAAGTTTGAAAAGAGGTATTTCTATGCACAAAAATATAAATTATGCACATATGCATCCATGCAAAAGTATATCATCTTGATCTTTTGAAAAAATCCAAATATTTACAATTAATATTGCCTACTCCAATTTCTGTAGTCAGAAAGCATTCAATTGGAATTTCTCCCTTCCTAAATTTGTATGAGTATATAAAGCAGTTCAACAGTATTTGCTGGATTATTTTTTCCTCTTCCTCTTCCTCCTCCTCCTCCTTCATCTTCTAATGTTTAAAGCAGAAGGCCTTATATCCAGCATATCTTATATAATGACTTTTCCTAAAGTTCAATTTATAATAATTACTTTGGAGATTTTCCAAAATTGCATTCAATCATCTATCTCTCATGAAGTCTATTCTTTTCCTTTTTTTTTTTTAAGAAGATCTTTAAAATCTGTGATTAAAGCTGAGAAAACTAGGTGTAACATGGAAGCATGTGTCTTTCTATTTAATATGCAAGTTTTTGTTTTTTAATCAATAGTGCTGTTCTGTTAACAGTTAACAGTCTTCTGCTAATATTCTTCATGATTTTAGATTTTTCACATTTATTTTTTACCCCTTATAAAATTTCTATTGGAATATCCTCTAAGGTGTGACCAGGTTTCTGTCTTGGAGCTAAATGCTGGCTACAGATACCTTCTTGCAAAGGAAGCTGAGGAACAGTTGCTCTATTGAACAGGTATATTTCTCTTCACCCATTTTCTAGTTTTATGTGATTATGAATATAAAGAAAATGAAATTGTCCAGGTTTGTTTTCCTTTCCCACCCCTCATACTTTAGCATGCCAATTGGATTACAAAAAAGTCCTTTAGAATCTTTGCATCCTCTGTGCCTCCTAAAATTCAGTGTATTAAAAATTGGCAGAAAGCATATCATTTTAGTTTAGGAGAAAAATATTAGCTTTATAATTGCTGGTGGAGCTTGTGAAATACTGTCATCTTAGCTATTTCCCTTCCATTAAAAAAATTCTGTTTCAGTATTTTTAAAAAAAAGATCTGTTTTTTTTTCACCCCTCATCATCATTGTAACAACAGCATGGCCAACATTGATTCTATTTAACATTTTATCAACTGAACTGGAGAAGAGGTATTACTGCTTTGAGTACCAGGCAAAGGTCATCTAGCTAATGCTGACCCCTGTCAACCACAAGACATTGTATAGGAAAGATTGACAATTATTGTTCTACTGTATTTTGCAAGACACCAGGGGTCATAGAAATGGAATTGTTATGTTGTAGCTGAGCAATAATTCAGGGCTTGTTTGCCTGTGCCAAGCTTGAACAAGCTGCCGAGGTCAAATGTAGTTACTGTGGCAGGAGATGGTTTGAAATTTGAAGGATGACTTTAAGCTAGCACAGAGTGCATGGAGCATTTGGGGTTTGTGTAGGTAGGTATTCCCCGGAAACTATAATAATGATCCTTCAAGTTCTCATTATCTTATTCTTCTTGAGCCAGGATGATGAATCCACCTTTTATCACAAAGGCACAGACTCTATTCAAGCCCTAGTTGGGCATGGAAAGGTACCCACAGACATATACACAAACATATACAATATGTTTCTCTGTATTCGTCTCTATATAAATATATGTTCACAAACATACAAACACAAACATAGAACTATATACATATATATGTATTTATGTCTTATATATATACATTATTATTTCTGATTACTGATTACCTCTATCCCTCTTCCCCACCTCTTTTAATGTCTATTTCTTCCTTATACCCATACATTTGAACACCAAGCAGAAGTAAAATGAGTTAATTAGCCTCTGTTCACTTCCAAGAGTACCACTATATGCAGCAGAAGTTAATATTTGGTACAAGGAGACGGATGGTAGCCTTTTAATTTTAGCTCTCTTGTCAATGTTCTTTGGAGGAGAGAATTAAAGCTATACAAAGCAAGAGATCTATACATAAAGAATTAGTTCCATTGCTCCAGGTTGATTCATCTTTAGAGAAGACTAGATCAATTTGATAAATACCCAAGGCTGTCATTAATTTAACTCATTAATTGTGAGACATCTATTTTCAATTCATCATTTGAAATATTTTTATCATTTGGCCTTATAACAATAGTAGGCAGTGCTACTTTTTGTTCCACTGAAATATACTTTTGTAGACAACCTTTACACAGCTTACAACATGTTTAATTCATCACCCAGTCTGACTAAGGGTCTAAAAATGCTCTACTCCCCTCTCCAAAAGTGTCTAGTCTGTAGGCCTATCTATTAAAGGGTAAGAAGGAGACGTGAACATGGCTATGATACAAATATCTCAAAGGATGGAATTTTTCTGGTAAAAAGAATTTATTTCCCCCCTCTTACATGGGAAAAAAAAAAAAACAAAAAACAAAATCACTGATTTAAGTATACCTGCAAATTAAGAGCAAGGGATTTATAAGCAGTCACTCATGTTATAGCCACAGGGGGTCACTCAAGAGCAATAAAGGACTTCTTACTTTAAAAAGGTTCAACTTTCTCTACATACTTTCCTGTTGCAAACAACAGGGAACCAGACCTTTTAAGCTCTTAGGGACTAATCTTCCTAGGCCCTTGGGATACCCAAAATGAGAATAAACATTTAAGAAACTTGAGCAAGAAGTGTTTGAAGAAAGAAAGTGTCCCCATAAATCCTTAGCTGTAATACTTTGTGAGTTGATCCCTTTAAAAGTAAGAAGCCTATATTTACAGTAGCAAAATTTAGCAGTATTGGTTGAAATCTCTGTGACTAAGTATTGGGAAGGTCAAACCTCAGAAGATGTGAGATAAAAGTCTTGAAGAATTCAGTCTTGGTTACTGCTTAGAAGGCAAAAAAGTGTTTTTATCATGTATCAAGGGGATCTTCGTATCATACATATGATCAAATTAAAGTAGTAAAGTTATGTTTATACTATATCAAAATAAGATAGAAGTTATTGTATGTGGGACACTAAAAAAATGAGGAGCCCTGAAACTTAAAACCTGAACTGTGGATAAGTGGACTTTATGGATAGATATATAGACAGACAGATATACATACATACATACATACATACATACATATATACATACATACAATCTAGATCTAATGAAACTGGTAATTCTGACTTGGATAAACACAATTCAGTAAGTGGGTAAGGGTCCCTGGCAGGCAAACCCCTTTGGAAAGATAAGTGAAGCTTCCAAGGAAACTAATGGAAATACCACTTGGGATAGAAGTTGTGGAGGGCAATATAGACCATTCTCATCTGGGTTGACTGTGTTAGTTTCTAAATTTGCTAGTGGGTGGAAAGACATGGCTTAGTTGCTAGTCTTACTTTATGTTAATCCATCATCAAATATATCGAATCCCTAATGCAAGCAAAGCACTATGTAGGATAAAACATTATCTTCTTCTTAAAAGAATTATTAAAAAGAATTAAATGGAGAGATGCTGTAAGCACCTGAATAGATATGCCAATAAAATATAACTCCTGGGGCACCCCCTTCAAATGCATATGACTCATAAAATCTATCCTAGTTTTAAAATGCTAGAAAAGTCTAGTGGAAGATACCACACCCATGTGATACCATCATAGTTCATAGGACTCTATTAGTGTGTTTACTTGAATTATTGGTAAAAAGCCGACACTAGTTCAACACAAATGTATTTAATAATTTCAAACAGTAAGACAAGTAGGAATGGAACATTCTTTCTATATACCTAGGACAAATTCAACAAAGATTTGGAAGATCTCTTTGTCATTGTGCCTCCCTTCTACAATGGTGAAACCTGTTTTGAGGAAGTACTCAGGCAAGCCATGTGAATTCTTCTACTTCTCTCCTGGCTTCAATCCTTCCTCTTCAGACATTTCCACCAGATCACAGAGCCTTAGCATCCTAGAATCCAGTTTCTTAAACTGTGAGTTAAAATTCTGTATGGGGCCTCAAAACTGAATGTGGGGCCATGAACTTATAATTTATTATTGATCAATGTTTATTTTTCCTAACTATTTTATGTAACTATATATCCTAGGTCACATAAAAATTTTTCTCTGGTGAAAGTGGTTTGTGAAAGGAAATAGTTTAAGAAGGCCTACTCTAGAAGATTCCTATGTAACTATAACTTTCTCACTTTGGAAGATCCATCTGAGCCTAAGATATATCCTTTTACTAGTGAACTCCTGGAACTTCATTTTGAAGAAGAATCCAGGTCAGTTATACTTATTCTTTCATTCCTGTTCTGTCTTTACTTCTAACTCCCTGGACTTCTCTGTCATGTCTCTTAGACCTTCCCTTTGACCACATTTCTTTTCCTTTTTTTGTTGGATTATAAGCTTTCTGATTTGAATTTAAGTTTCTTGAAAATATGTCTTTCTTTCTGTATATATTTACATTTCTAGCATTCAGTGCAGTGCCTGGCACATAGTAAGGGCACCATAAATGTTTAACTTAATGATTTTATTGTGTCTCCAAATTTATTTGAAGGGCCTTTGCCAAAGAAATTTTAGAATTTTAAGTTGGGGGTCACTAATTTTTTGTGTGTGTGTGGATAGGTGGAAGGGAAGGGGATACTTTGAGTCTTGCTATAAAAATGTTGATTTTTTTTTTGAAAATGTTTCTAAGAAAGCAGGAAAACTAAACTAGGAGGACATGGTTTTTCTCACATCAGTCTTTATTTCTGCTTTTAAAAGTATATATAGATGGCAACAAATTTTTCAAACTTTGGATTGCCCTATACAGAAGATCCTGCAAGAGAGCAAAAATAAAACAAACAAACAAACACATAAATAAATAAACAAATAAACCGATAAATAAATAAGCAAACAAACAAATTATATAAATTTGGTTGATTGATTTATATCCCATATTCATTTTTGCTCTTCTCTGACTTGTTACTTTGCTTCTATTCCATAGGCAGCTGGCTAGTTAAAACGCTACAGTTGCAAACAAGAACACTTCAATTGAAATTTCTATCTCAGATACTTACTGTCATCTTTAGACAAACCACAGAGCTTCTTCCAGTTTTATTTTTTTCATTTCTATGTTATAGGGTTGTTATAGGGATCAAAGGAGCTGCCTTATAAAAAGCTCTTTTAAAATTTATAAATGCTATTGGTCATTATTATTAAAAGTAAACATTTATTAATCATGGAATACTTAATAGATCAGGATACTGCTAAAAACTTACTTGAAACAATTAAAAGCTTTAGCAAAGATGCAGGTTATAAAATCAATCTTATAGAAATCATCACTATTTCTATATATTACTGACAAAACCCACAAGCATGAGATAGAGAAATTACATTAAAAATAACTAGAAAAATAAAATATTTGGGTGTCTATGTGCCAAGACAAACCCATAAAATATATGATAATATATATAATATAATATAAAACATTTCTCTTACAATAAATTCAGATCCAAAGAATTGGAAAAATATCAATTGCTCATGAATAGATCAAATGAATATAGTAAAAATGACAATTCTGCCTAAATTGGCCTCTTATTCAGTGCCATAGCAATCAAGCTGCCAAGAAATTATTTTATAGAAGTAGAAAAAACAGTAACAAAATTTATCTGAAGAATAAAAGGGCAAGAATATCAAGGGAATTAATGAAAAAAAATTACCAAGGATGATGGTTTAGCAGTACTAAACCTAAAACTACATTATAAAATAGCAGTCATCAAAACCATTTGATACTAGATAAGAAATAGTGATAAATCAATGGAATAGATTAGATACACACAACATAATAATCAATGCCAAAGTAATCTAGTATTCAATAAATCCCCAAACACCAGCTTCTGAGATAAAAACTCACCATTTGACAAAAATTGCTGGGAAAATTGGAAAATAATAGGTCAGCATAGATCTACATCTCATATACCATACCAAAATAAAATCAAAATGGGTACATGATTTGGGCATAAGGGGTGATATCAGAAGCAAATTAGGAGAGCAAGAAATAATTTATCTATCAGATCTTTGAGAAGTGAGCAATTTATGAGCAAAATAGAACTAGAGAATATTATGAAAGGCAAGATGGACAATTTTGATTACATTAAATTAAAAAGGTTTTGCACAAACAAAATCAACATAAACAACATTAAAAGGAAAGTAAAAAGATAGGTAAAAATCTGAATTAGTTTTTCTGATAAAGGTCTTCTTTCTAAAATATATAAAGAAATGTGTTAAATTTAAAAAATACAAATTATTCCTCAATTGATAAATGATCAAAATATATGAACAAATAATTTTTAGATGATGAAATTAAAACCATCTATAGCCATATTTTTAAAAAATGCTCTAAATCACTATTGATTAGAGAAATGCAAATTAAAACAACTCTAAGATAATACTTCATATATCTCAGATTGGCTAAGATGACAGGAACAGTAATGATAAATTTTGGAAGGGATGGGGGAACACTGGGATACTAATGCATTATTGGAGGAGTTGTGAAATGATCCAACCATTTTGGAGAGCAATATGGAACCATGCCCAAAGGGATGTCAAACTGTGCATACCATTTGATCCAGTAGTATCATTACTGGATCTGTATCTCAAGGAAATCATAAAGGATTGGAAAAGGATCCACATGTGCAAAGATGTTTGTGAAGGTAATGAAATGATGAACAAACTAATTTTAGAAAGGCTTGGAAAGATTTACATGAACTGATGCTGAGTAAAACAAGCAGAACCAGGAATACACTGTATATAATAACAGCAAGAATATGTGATGATCAATTATGAAAGGCTTCATTCTTCTCAGTGATTCAGTGATTCAAAGCAATTCCAATAGACTTGGGACAGAAAATATTACCTGCATCCAGAAAAAACAACTACAACAAAACAATAACTATGGAGATCGAATATAAATCAATCCATGCTATGTTCACTTCTTTTTTCTTTTTTTCCCCCCTCTCTCCCATGGTTTTCCCCCTTTGTTCTGATTTTTCTATCTCAACATGATTCATAAAGAAATACATATTAAAAATAAACAAATAAATAGATAAGGACACTGGACTTGGAGTCTAGGAAATCTCAGTTTGAATCCTACTTCAGACATTTAGCTGCTTTTTGGTCCCAGAAGAATAACTGAACATTGGTGAACATCAGTTTCTACATGTGTAAACAGAGAACATTGATCAAAAGTACATCTGAAGTCTTTTTTGCTCTAAATCCCTGATCTTCATAGGTACTAGAACTAGGAAAACAAAAATGAAAACTGGTAATGACTGCTCGTAAAAGCTTTCTATCTAATGAAAGGACAGATATGAAATAATGGCAGCAGTTTCTTATCTAATGAAGAGACAAGAATATAGATAGTTATGTAGATAAATATACTGAATTGTAGATAATTAAATCTATAGATACAATCAGAATAGAGTACATAAGTCAAAAACTCTAAAAACAAACATCTGATAGTTGTCAGAATCATAGAATTTTAGTTGGAAACTCATCTGAGCCATTCCATTCTTGAACAAGAATACCATTCATCTAACCTTTCCTGAATGACATCCTGAATCACTATGGAGAAGTCTGCAGTCCCATGAAGGAAGTCAGATGCTCTATTTTGGAATGATAGTTAGGAAACTTTTTTTCTTTACATTAACTCAAAATCTCATTGTCTGAAATTCATTTTCATTGTCACTTGTTTGGTTTTTTGGTCAAAAAACAAGTCCAATATTTCTTTCCTGTACAAGACTTTCATATATTGAAAAATAGCTTAATGTTGTCATTCTAAAGCTCCCTAGATATTTTAGCTGATATTCCATTGTTATCTTTTAGAAGCCTTTTAATATCATAGTTATTTTCTGTATACTTTTTGGCTTATAAATGGCATTTATAAGATGGGGCAATGAAATCTGAACATAGTTCCTGAGATATAAACTAAATGTGTACAGAGTGTAGTAAAACTAATTACTTATTTTTCTCTGGATGATGTGGTCTTTTGGAGCCTCACTGCTTCAGACAAACTAAAATCTGGGAAAGTGGTTAGCTTAAAAAATCCAAGATGTTCCACTGCATCTGGAGCCATCTTGAGTCCTCCTGATCTATATCTTACCTTTGGAATCAACTGGGTCTGGAGGATAGAATGAGACTATTGAGTGCAAAACCCTGCCTCTCTTAAATCCAATTCACTTTTAAGTCAAAATATCACTTTCCTGATGTTAACAACAATATGAAGTATCCACTATGCTATTCAAAGTTACCTAATTATTACAATCTTTCCTTTAATTTAACTCCATTGGGTATACTGGGCAATGATAGATATGTAAAGATGACCTAGTTCAACTATTCATTTTAAAGCTGAGATAAGTCTGCAGATGGAGAAGATGGACTCCTGTCCAATACTCCACCTACTGTGGCACCTAGTTGCCCTATTGTAAGCATAATTCTATTGTAAATATGAGTTATTATTATTAATGCTATTGTTTTCAAGTATTTTTCCTTTCTGATATAGTAGTGTCTATACAGCTGCCAAATGGAAGTTTGTAAAATAAATGCCTAACCATATTGTTTTTTTTTTCTGAAGTTGATTCAATGATCTCATATTGTAAAATACATGCAAAATACAAACTCCTGTTTCTCATTTAACCTCTCTTAGATTATGGCTCCAATTTATCTTTCAGAATGACTTTATATTCATTGTCTCTCACTCCTTCTGGCTCATTGGCTCTTTCCCAGTTTCTAAGTTCTATCTCCAACCTCCATGTTTTTGTAAAAGCTGGCCTCTGTTTCACGCAATGCTCTCCCACTTCACTTTAGTCTCTTGAAATCCCTAATTCTCATCAAAGCTCAGCTTAAGTGCCACTTTATATAAGAGGCCCTTCCAGATTCTCTTGTTGCTACCTGAAACCAAACCCAAGAATTATTAGGTAATTTTGTTATTCTTTAGTATTTATTTAGCTGTGCACATGTTGCTTTATCTTTGTAGCACTGTGTTTGGCACACAAATGTTTGATACATAAATGACTGTTGAATTTAAGTCACTAATATAATCACAAAACTCTGATCTAGGAGCTGGGTTTTATGGTCTGAAATCTTGAAATTATATTAAAAGGAGAAAAACCAAACCCCTATCCTTCTGCTTGAAGCAGAAGCAAATACAGTATCTATAATAGAAGATTGTATTCTGCACTATGACTTGTTAGGAAAAAAAGAACCCCTAAAATTGGAGGTAAGATAAAAATAGAGGTGTTTGCTATTTTATAGCAATTTAATAACTTCATTTTGGGAAAGAGAGAGAAAAAAAAATACAAACCTTTTGGTAGCAAAACACTTTTTCTTTCTTTTTTCTTTCAAAACACATTTTACTTATGACTAAATTAATTGGTTGCTCAGCTATAATCATAGGTTTCATTTAATGTTATTTTATTATATGTCAGAAAGACATTAATATTGTAGGAATGTTTTATTTTATTATATTTATAATTTATCTTTTAAAGTCAAAACACAATTGCTTATCAATAAACTGGCAGAGAGCATAATGGAATTAAGAATTGTTAAACCCTGACCAAGAAATTAGTGTTATAAAATATGGAAAAACTACATAGGAAGACATGCTTATTGAGCTATGTATATATTTTCCAGATAAACTGTCAATACATATTTTATCATATGCATAGGTTGTGAATTATGTGAAAAAAGGAAAAAAATAACTCATGAAGGCATGATATATCATACTATAGGAAATATAGTGTGATTGACACCAAATCTGTTTCTAGCAAAGAGTTTCAAAATTTTTATTCTTCTAGCAAAGCATCTTAAACATATGGGGGACCTCATATAGGATTGCATAACTGAATGTGGGGATCATGAAATTACAGTCATGAAATTACAACTCATTGGTCAATGTTTGATGTATATACCTATTTTATATTCCTATATACTCATATAAAATTTTTTTGTAGGCAAAAAGGGGTAGCTAATGGAAAAGGTTTAAGTCCTGTTATATTGCCTTAAAACTTTCAAAACTACAGAAGTAAATGTAGAGAGAAAGAGACAGAGAGACAGATAGACAAAGATGGAGAGATGGAGACAGAGACAGGAAGATCAGGGTTCACATTCAGACTGTGACACTGACTTGCTATTGCAGAGTAGCCCCTCATTGCCCCCAGGTGAACCATTAAGACTGAATTGGAACTAAGTAGACAATACTAGAGAGAATATTTTCTGTGGAAGTTTCCTCTATTAATGGAATCCAGGTCTTGTCCAATTGTATTCACTAAAACAACGTATTTATTCAAAGCAAAACACAGGATCTAATTCAATATTCCAATTTCTGTCCAACTACTACTTTGTACTGGGATGGATTTCATTAAGTACCTGGTTAAGAACTAGACTTGTGTTAGCTGTAGATTAGCTTAGTTAAATGAGACAAAATGGGTTCATGATCTAGGCATAAATGATGAGATTATAAATAAATTAGAGGAACATAGGATACTTTACCTCTCAGGCCTGTAGAAGAGGAATAAATTTATGCCCAAAAAAGAACTAGAGATCATTATTGATCACAAAATATAAAATTTTGATTATACCAAATTGAAAATTTTTGTATAAACAAAATTAATGAAGATAAGATTAGAAGGGAAACAAACTGGGAAAATATTTTTACAGTCAAAAGTTCTGATAAAGGCATCATTTCCAAAATATATAGAGAATTGACTCTAATTTATAAGAAATCAATACATTCTCCAATTGATAAATGGTCAAAGGATATGAACAGACAATTCTCAGATGAAGAAATTGAAACTATTTCTAGCCATATGAAAAGATGCTCCAAGTCATTATTAATCAGAGAAATGAAAATTAAGACAGCTCTGAGATACCACTACACACCTGTCAGATTGGCTAGAATGACAGGGAAATATAATACGCAATGTTGGAGGGAATGTGGGAAAACAGGGATATTGATACATTGTTGGTGGAATTGTGAATACATACAGCCACTCTGGAGAGCAATTTGGAACTATGCTCAAAAAGTTATCAAACTGTGCATACCCTTTGACCCAGTAGTATTACTACTGGGCTTATATCCCAAAGAGATCTTTAAAAAAGGGAAAGAGATCTATATGTGCAAGAATGTTTGTGGCAGTCCTCTTTGTAGTGGCCAGGAACTGGAAACTGAATGGATGCCCCTCAACTGGAGAATGGCTGAATAAATTGTTGTATATGAATATTATGGAATATTATTGTTCTGTAAGAAATGACCAACGGGATGACTTCATAAAGGCCTGGAGAGACTTACATGAACTGATGCTGAGTGAAATGAGCAGGACCAGGAGATCATTAAATACTTCAACAACAATACTATATGATGATCAATTCTGATGGACATGGCTCTCTTCAACAATGAGATGAACCAAATCAGTTCCAACACAGCAGTAATGAACTGAACCAGCTACACCCAGCGAAAGAACTCTGGGAGATGACTATGAACCACTACATAGAATTCCCAATCCGGCTATTTTTGTCCACCTGCATTTTGGATTTTCTTCACAGACTAATTGTACACCATTTCAAAGTCAAATTCTTTTTGTACAGCAAAAATAACTGTTTGGACATGTATACATATATTGTATTTAATTTATACTTTAACATATTTAATATGTATTGGTCAACCTGCCATATGGGGGAGGGGGTGAAGGGAAGGAGGGGAAAAATTGGAACTAAAGGTTTGGCAATTGTCAGTGCTGTAAAATTACCCATGCATATATCTGGTAAATAAAAGCTACAATTAAAAAAGAATAATCTTTTTATCTTTCTGGCTATACATATACATTAATTTTTAAATATATATTTCTTTATGGATTATATTGGGAGAGAGAAATCAGAACAAAAGGGAAAAACATGAGAGAAAAATAAGGAAAAGAGAAAAAGTGAACCTAGTACATGTTAATTTTCATTCATTCTCTGTGGTTCTCTCTCTGGATGCAAATGCCATTGTCTATCCTAAGTTTATTGGAATTGCCATGGATCACTGAACTGCTAAGAAGGACTAAGTCTTTCACTGTGAAAGACAATTGATTATCACACAGTCCTTGTTGATATTGTATGATATATTCCTAAATCTACTTGAAACAAGTAGTTTCACTCAGCATCAGTCCATATAAATCTTTCCAGTCCTTTCTAAATCAGATTGTTTATAATTTTATAGAACAATACTATTCCATTACTTTCAAATACCATAACTTATTCAGCCATTCTTCAATTGATGAACATCTACTTACTTTCCAATTCTTTGCAGACACTTTTGCATATATGTGTTCTTTTCCCTCCTTTATGATTTCCTTGGGCTACAGACCCAGTAGTAGCACTGTTGGATCAAAGAGTATGCCCAGTTTTATAGTCTTTGGGACGTAGAAGAATAAGCTTTTCCAATGGGGAAGAGGGAGGAGAAAAATGGGGTATGAGTGAATCTTACTCTAATCAGAATTGGTTCAAAGAGGGAATAACATATACACTCAATTAGATATGGAAATCTTATAAGTAAGTAGGAAGGGAAAGGGATAAAATAAAAAGAAAAATAGAAGGGGGTAGTGAACTAAAACATTTTTGAGGAGAGGAAGCATGAAAAGAGAGAAAACAGAATGAATAGAGACAGAAATAGGATGGAGAAAAATATAGTGAGTTATAGTAAAGAAAAACATGACTCAATTTTTTTCTGATAAAGGTCTCATCTCTCAAACATACAGAACTGAGTCAAATTTATAAAAATAAAGCCTTTCGCCAATTCATAAATGATCAAAAGATATGAAGTTTCCAGATGAAATCATCAAAGTTATCTATACCATTAAAATGCTCTAATTCATTATTTATTAGAGAAATGCCGAGGTACTACCTCATAACTATTGGCTAATAGGACAGAAAAGGAAAATAATGAATGTTTGAGGTGATGGGATGAAAAAAAGAAGACATTAATGCACTGTTGGTGGAGCTGTTAACTGCATACCCTTTGACCTAGCAATATGACTGACTACTTAAAATATGTATAGTAACTCTTTTCTTGAGGCAAAGAATTGGAAATTGAAGGGATGCCCATCAATTGGGGAATGGCTAAATAAATCATGGTATATGATTGTGATGGAATTCTCAGAAAAAAACAGAAAATACTTACATGAGATTATGCAAAGTGAAATTTAATGTGTACAAAATAATAGAAATATTATAACATGATAAAATTTTATTTGGGTTCTCTTTTAGGTTGTAATTGAGGGATTCTTTTCATTTCTATTTTAACCTCTGGTTCTAGAATATCAAGACACTTTTTCTTGATAATTTCTTGAAAGATGATGTCTAAACATTTTTTTTCCATGACTTTTAGGTAGAACAATAATTTTTATTTATCTCTCCTTGGATCTGTTTTCCAGGTCAGTTGTTTTTTTTTTTTTTTTTTTTCCAATAAGGTATTTAATTTTTTTTTTCATTTTTTGGCTTCACTTCATTGTATCTTGTTTTCTCATAAAGTCATTAGCTTCCATTTGCTCAATTCTATTTTTAAGGAGTTATTTTCCTCAATGAGCTTTTATACTTCCTTGGCCAATTTTGCTTTTTAAGGAATTTTTCTAGTAGCTTTTTGTATTTTCTTTTGTACCTCTCTCACATCTTTCCCTGATTCTTCTTCTGTCTCTCTTACTTGATTTTCACCATCCTTTTTGAGTTCTTCTGTGGCTTGAGCTCTTTGGATATAGGAGCTTTGACTTTATCATCTTTTGAGTGTCTGTTTTGATCCTCATTGTCACCATAATGAGTTTAAATGGTCAGAAACATTTTTGTTTTCTGATCATTTTCCTAGCCTATTACTCTGTTTCTCTTTGTTAAAGTAGGGCTCTGCTTCCAGGGTGAAGGGTGCACTGACCCAATTTTTAAGGGGTTTGTGTAGCTGTTTGCAGAAATCCTTCTAGGAATCTGACCACTAGCCCTGTTTTCTGCCCTGGAGGGGTTAAGTATGTCCCATATGATCTAGTGTGCTGGCTGGGGCTTGGGCTCCACTGACTGGGGTTGCCCTGGGACTGCAAACCAGATGTCCATCCATCTCCACTGACCTTCCGAGTCCTTCCTGGGCTGAAAGGTCCAGAAGCCTCCAGCTTCTGTTGATCCAGATGTCCTGCTTGATGATGTAGGGTCTGGGCCAGAGCTAGAGCCTGCACTGAGATTGTGCACCAGGCTCCCACTCTGGTTCCCCAGACTTTTTGCTGACCCTTTGGTGTCTCTGGACTGAGAGGTATGGCAGCCATCAGTACTGAACCTGATTCAGAGGTCAGTCTAGGTTGGGACTGAGTTCAGAGATGCAGTGGAGTGTCCTTTACAGAAACTGTATGCTAGATTGTCACCCTGATATTGCAGAGCTTTTGTGCTGAGCTTCTAAATTGCATTGGCTGGATAATGTTCTACTTCATCTTTTTGGATGTCCTAATGCCCTAAAATTTGTTTAGAGTTATTATTTAGAGGAATTTGGAGCAGTTTAGGGGAGAGATTGGGCAAAATCCTGCCTTTGCTCTGCCATTTTGGCTTCTTCTCCAATAAATTTAATTTTAAAAAAGAAAGAAAGAAAGAAAGAAATAGCTCTGTTTCATTCTGCCTCTATTTTATTTTGTAACATCCATTTTGCTATAAACGAACTCTAATGAACTGTAAGACCAGTTGCAACAACTAGTGCTTCATTCTCTTATTGGTATGAAAAAACTTGGATGGGAATAGAGCAAAAGAATACAAGCAACCTAGGTAACCGGCTGGACATTACCAACCAAAGAAATTTAAAATAACGTTTCAAATCCAATTTTGGAATGGCAAAGCCAACAAAGGGTCACAGTGAAATATTTTTTCCAGCCCAAGATAATTTAGGAAGTAAATAAGAGAGGTCTGTGACACTGTAATGGGGGTTGGCCTAAAATGAAGCAGGCCTTGGAGGGGGACAACAGTAGTAAGGCTCCACTATCTAGTGATAGGCCTTAAAAGAAGCCTTTTTACCCATTTGAGTAAGGAGAAAGAAGTGCACTTTTTAAAAATTCTGAAACTAAAGTTGCCCTAGTTGACATCTTTTCTTTGCGGGATAAGGATAAAGGAGGAACTTCTAATTTTTATTTACTTTCTCACATTAAGTGCTTTTTCTTTTACTACCTGCTAAGACCCAGTTTCATTCAGCCTCCCTCCCCAGCTACTTCTTTTTTGGAGGGAGCAACCTAAGCAGAGTTTTTTTGTTTGTTTATTATTTTTTTTTCCTTTTAACATTGAGTCCCCTCAAATACACATTGTTTTCCCCTTCCAGAGGAGAACTTTTAAATTCCCTTTAGTCTCTCGAGTTATTTTTTTTCCTTTACCACTGAAGCTTTTAGCATGTCTCTCACTTTCACTTTTGCTTTTATTCCTTGGGAGATGTCTTACTACTAAGGCTTTTTCTTTTCCTTAATCTCTTTCACTTTCGTCTCTTAGGAAGTTATAGATACCATTAACTGATTGTCTAAGAGGTTGTGCTCTTTGGTAATTGGTTTCTTTAATGATAGGTAAAGCTGAGCACTATTATTTGCTTCTACTTTGCCATCATTGTCTTCAAACTCATTGCCACAGAGCCCTCTGCTTTTTAGAGTCCATTGTTCTTTTTAAAGCTCTGCTCAAGGGCCATCTTCTCTACTAAGCCTTTCCTGAAACTCTCCATTTACTAGTGCCTAGTGCAACCTCAAATTTTACCTTGTTTATTGTATTGTGTGTGTGTGTGTGTGTGTGTGTGTGTGTGTGTGTGTGTGTGTGTGTGTAATTTATTCAAAACCATGTGCCTTACTCCAAAGCATGTTAAGTCTCCGAGAATGGGGGATATATATATATATATATTTTTTTTTTTTCCTTTTTTTCATCCTGGATTAAGCACATTGCCTGCTGTTTAGTAAATTCTGTAATAAATACTTCTTTAATTAATTGTGTAATCACTGATAACTCGCCTAAGTTTTTGGTGTCTCTTTTTTAAAGATGGTGCCAATAATACTAATAGAACTTGGCTCATAAGATTCTTTCAAAAGTAATCCTTTACTTGCCTTAAGAAGTATTATTGATTTCTCATAATCCAAATAATATGCTTTAAAAAACATTTACTTTATTAGTATGAATCTCCAGGTCAAATCTATTTTACATGATTATTGGACTTAATTGGACAAATATTGTATACAGTTGAGTAAATGTAATATAGTCATTGCAATAGCATTTGCAAATATATGCTTTTAAAGATCCTCACTATTGATAATAAATCCTAATTTTCTAATGTTTAGTTCATGAACTAGTCATCTTGTAAAATATCTCCAAATACCACAAATAGACAAATATTTCCTTAATTTATTTAATATTGATAATCTGCGCTGAAAAGTTATCTCTCTGGTAGCATATTTTAAAGAATCTTATGTGAATTTATCTTCATGAGAGATTTTATTTTATGGAATATTTTAAAGTTTCATTTTCTTCTCCCTACACATTAGATTGCTAAAAAAAATAAAAAGGAAAGTCTCCTATTTTTGCCCAAAATTTTTTGTAATTTTTTTGGGAAAGAGTGGAGATTGAGTTGAAATTCCAGACAACAAAGAGGAAAGTTTCTAAGCTCCCAATTTTCATAGAGCATTTTGCTATGTACTCACTTGTCTTCCCCCTTCTCCCCCCCCCCACATTCATTGGGCCCTATTACTGAGAGAAGTCAATTTAGAATACAGCAATAGTTATACCACATACCTAGCTATTGGGTGTATAGTTCACAGAGATCTCAGACTCTCATCTATATTTAGAACCAACAATTAAAAGATAAAACAGAGCTAAAAAAGTTGCCTAGTATATCTAAAATAAATGCTTGGTTTTGTAAGAACAATGATAATAAAGGCCACAGGACTTTAGTATATCCATATACTAACTATAGCTTTTCTTTTTTAGTAAGTATTATAGTTCTATGAAATAGAACATTTTAAAATAATGTTTAGTACACTTTTTCCCCAAGGTAATTCATATATATATATATATATATATATATATATATATATATATATATATATATATATATATATATATACATACATATATATATATATATGTATATGTGTGTGTGTATGCATACTCCAGATATTATACATACATACATACATATACATATATAACATATAGAAATAAACATACATGTATGAATGCATATGTATTTGCCTAGAAAAAGTCAAAATATTTTGACTGCCCCTGTAAGTGCTTTAATGTTTCCAAGGATTTTCCACAGAGTAAAATATAAGATCTTTTAGGAAAAGTATTATTTTATTATTTATATGCTCAGCATCTAGCCCCAGGGTCTACTATAGAATGGGCACTTAAATGTTTGATTAATTTAATTAAATTGAGAGGATCTATGGGTATCAATGTGAGTATTCTCTCCTATGATGTCACTCATAATCTATGTGTTCTCATCTCATGTGGGTAGTGTATACTTCAAAACTCCATATCTGCTCATGCTATTTATGCTAACATATCCCATGACTTTCTGTTCTTTTAAGATAAGGGATTTAACTAGTGTACTTCCTCACTTTTAATACTGAAATCATGACAATATCTGTGGAATCCATACTCTTTTTTTTTCCATTTTTTTATTAAAGCTTATTGTTTACAATACACATGCATGGGTAATTTTTCAACACTGATCCTTGCAAAGCTTTCTGTTCCCAATTTTTCTCTCCTTCTTCCCACTCTCTCTCCTAGATGCCAGATAGTCCCAATACAAGTTAAATACATGAAAATATATGTTAAAGCCAATATATGCATATATATATACATATATATATATATATATAGTTATATATATATATATGTATATATATATATAGTTATATAGTTATATAGTTATATAGTTATATAGTTAATCTTCCTGCACAAAAAAATAGGATCTTGAAAGAAAAAGAGAAGTAAAACAAAATGCAAGCAAACATCAACAGAAAGTATGAAAATATTATACTGTGCTCCACACTCAGTTCCTATAGTCCTCTTTCTAGGTATAGATGACTTTCTTCATCACTGAACAATTAGAACTGGTCTGAATCATCTCATTGTTGAAGAGAGCCATGTCAATCAGAATTGATCATCATATAGTCTTGTTGGTTGCCATGTATAATGATCTCATGGTTCTGCTCATTTCACTCAGCATCAGTTCATGTAAGTCTCTTCAGGCCTTTCTGAATCATACTATTGGTCATTTCTGACAGAAAAATAATATTCCCTAACATTCATATGCCATAATTTATTCAGCCATTCTCCAATTGATGGGCATCCATTCAGTTTCCAGTTTCTAGCTACTAAGAAAAGGGTTGCCACAAGCATTTTTTGCACATGTGGCTTCCTTTCCCCTCTTTAGTCTCTCTTTAAAATATAATCCCAGTATAAACTAGGTCAAAGGGTATGCACAGTTTGATAACTTTTTAAACATAGTTCCAAATTGCTCACCATAATGGTTGGATCTGATCATAGTTCCACCAACAATGTATTACTGTCCTAGTTTTCCCACATCCCCTCCAACATTAGTCATTATCCTTCCTGTCATGTTACTTAATCTGACAGTTGTGTAGTAGTATCTCAGAGTTGTCTTGATTTGCATTTCTCTGATCAATAATGATTTGCAGCACCTTTTCATATGACTAGAAATAATTTCCATTTCTTCATCTGAAAATTATTTATATCCTTTGACCATTTATCAATTGGCGATTGGCTTGAAATCTTACACATTTGAGTTAATCCTCTATATATTTTAGAAATGAAGCCTTTGTCAGAACCTTTGAATATAAAAATGTTTTCCCAGTTTATTGCTTCCTTCTAATTTTGCCTGCATTAGTTTTGTTTGTACAAATGCTTTTTAACTTAATATAATCAAAATTTGTGTATTTTGTGATCAATAATGATCTCTAGTTTTTCTTTGATCACAAATTCCTTCTTCCTTCACAGATCTGAAGGAAAATTATCCTATGTTCTTCTAATTTATTTATAATATCATTCTTTATGTCTAGATCATTAACCCATTTTGACCTTATCTTGGTATTCTGGGTTAGGTGTGGGTCAATGCCTAGTTTCCACCATACTAGTTTCAAATTTTTCTAGCAGTTTTTGTCTAATAATGAATTATTATCCCAAAATCTGGGGTCTTGGTGTTCATCAAACACTAGCTTATTATAATTATTGATTATTTTGTCCTGTGAACCTAATCTATTCCACTGATCAACTAATCTGTTTCTTAGCCAGTACCAAATGGTTTTGATGGCTGCTGCTTTATAATATAATTTTAGATCTGGTATAGCTAGGCCACTTTCATTTGCTTTTTTTTTCATTAATTCCCTTGAGATTCTTGACCTTTTGTTCTTCCAGATGAATGCTATAGTTATTATTTCTAGGTCAGTAAAATAGTTTGGGAGTTTAGTTGGTGTAGCAATAAATAAATAGACTAGTTTAGGTAGTATTGTCATCTTTATTATATTCACTCGACTTATCCAAGAGTACTTGATATTTTTCCAATTGTTTAGATCTGACTTTATTTGTGTGGAAAGTATTTTATGGTTTTGTTTATATAGTTCTTGACTTTCCCTTAGCAGATAGATTCCCAAATATTTTATACTATCAACAGATATTTTAAATGGAATTTCTCTTTGTATCTCTAGCTATTGGATTTTATTAGTTATGTATAAAAATACTAATGATTTATGTAGGTTTATTTTGTATCTTGAAACTTTGCTAAAGTTGTGGATTATTTCTAATAGTTTTTGAGATGATTCTTTAGGGTTCTCTGTATACCACTGTATCATCTGCAAAGAGTGATAATTTGGTTTTCTCACTAACTATTCTAATTCCTTTAATCTCTTTTTCTTCTCTTATTGCTAAAGATAGCATTTCTAATACAATGTTGAATAGTAATGGTGATAATGGACAACCTTGTTTCACCCCTGATCTTACTGAGAATGGTTGCAGTTTATTAACATTACATAAGATGCTTGCTGATGGTATTAAATAGATGCTACTGACTATTTTAATGAAAAGTCCATTTCTTCCTATACTCTCTATTGTTTTTAATAGGAATGGATATTGGATTTTATCAAATGCTTTTTCTTCATTTATTGAGATAATCATTTTTTAAAATCAATTTGGTTATTGATATAGCCAATTATGCTAATAGTTTTTCTAATATTGAACCAGCCCTACATTCCTGGTATAAATCCTATTTGGTCATGGTGTATTATACTGGGGATGATTTTCTATAATCTTTTTGCTAATATTTTATTTAAGATTTTTGCATCAATATTCATTAGAGAGATGGGATTATAATTTTTTTTTCTCTATTTTTGTTCTACCTAGTTTAGGTATCAGTACCATGTCTGTATCATGAAAGGAATTTGGTAGGAGTCTTTCATTACCTATTTTTTCCAAATAGTTTTTATAGTATTAGAGTTAGTTGCTCTTTACATGTTTGGTAGAATTCATATGTAAATCCATCTGCTCCTGGGATTTTTTCTTAGGGAGTTGATTAATAGCTTATTCTATTTCTTTTTTCCACCATGGGACTATTGAAGTAATTTATTTCTTCTTCTGTTAATCTGGGTAATCTGTATTTTTGTAGGTATTCCTCCATTTCACTTAGGTTATCAGATTTATTGGCATAAAGTTGGGCAAAGTAGCTCCTCATTATTGGTCTAATTTCCCTTTTAATCCCTTTTAATTTTTGAGACTAACAATTTGTTTTTCCTCTTTCCTTTCTCTAATTAAATTAACTAAATATTTATCTATTTTGTTGCTTTTTCCCCATAAAACCAACTTTTAGTGTTATTTATTAATTTAATAGTTTTTTTTTTACTTTCAATTTTATTAATCTCTCTTTTTATTTTTAGAATTTCAAGTTTGATATTTAATTGGGTATTTTTAATTTGTTCTTTTTCTAGCTTTTTTAGCTGCAATCTCAATTCATTGATTTTCTCTTTTGCTTATGAATGTATGCATCTAGACATATAAAATTTCTCTTTATTACCGCTTTGACTGAATCCTTCAAATTTTGGTATGTTGTCTCATTATTGCCATTCTCTTGGATGAAATTATTAATTGTGTCTATGATTTGTTGTTTTACCAGTTTATTCTTTAGGATGAGATTATTTAGTTTCCAAATACTTTTTGGTCTATTTTATCTTGCCTTATATTGTATGTAACCTTTATTGCATCATGATTTGAAAAAAAAATGAATTTACTATTTTGCCTTTCTACCTTAGATTTTGAGGTTTTTATGTACTAACAATGGTCAATTTTTGTATAAATTCCAGACACCACTGAGAAAAAAGTGAATTCCTCTCTGTCTCCATTTAATTTTTTCCGAAGATCTCTCATACCTTACTTTTCTAACATTCTGTTTGCCTCCTTAACTTTTCTCACCTTATAGAGAAGTAGGAGGAAAAGGAGGTAAATAAAAGCGAAGGCTAATAAAAGAGAAAACAGAGGAATTAGGGGAAAGATAAAAAAAAAACGGGGAGATGCTCTAAAGGGGGAGGGTTGTTTGAGGGAGGTGGTCACCAAAAGCAAAATACTGGGAAGGAGGGGGGGAGGTAAGAGAAAAACACAACGTAGGGTAAATAAGATGGCAGGAAATACAGAATTAGTTATTTTAACTGTGAATGTGAATGGCATAAACTCCCCAATAAAATAGAAGCAGATAGCAGACTGGATTAAAAGCCATAATCCTACAATATATTGTTTACAAGAAACACATCTAAAGCAGGGAGATACATATAGAGTGAAGGTAAAAGGCTGGAGCAGAATATATTATGCTTCAGGTGAGAAAAAAAAAAAGTAGGGGTGGTTTCTTTATGATACCAAATATGTCTGCTATTCTCTCTTAGAGCCAAATCTTATGAGAGTAAGATTCACACAATGTTCATCTCCCTTCCTTCTTTACCTCAGTTATACTAAGTTTTCTTTGCCTCTTTGTGGGACATAATTTCTTATATTTTACCTTATTTTCCCTCTTCCAGTATGATTCCCTTTCCACCTCTAGTTTCTTTTTCATATTATCATAATTAAATCAAATTATACCTTCATTCTCTAAGTATATCCATAACAGAAATATAGTTCTCAAGAATTCTTTCCTTTTTATGCTTCTCTTGAGTTCTGAGTTTGAAGGACAAAGTTTTTGTTCAATTCTGCTTCATAAGAAATAGATGAAATTCACCTCTATCATTGAATATCTTCTTCCCTGAAAGATAATGCTCATGTCAGCTGGATAAATTATTCTTGGCTATAATCCCAGTTCCTTTGCTTTTCCAAATATCAGATTCCAGGCCCTTCAATCCTTTAAAATGGGAGCTGCTAGTTCCTGGGAAATCCTAATTGTGCCTCCTTGGTATTTAAATTGTTTCTTTCTGGCTACTTGCAATATCTTTACCTTGGTACAATAATTATGAAATTTAGTCACGATATTACTAGGGATTTAATATTGGGGTCTCTTTCAGGAGGTGATTGGTGGATTCTTTCAATGTCTATTTTACCTTCTGATTCTAAAATATCATGGCAGTTTTCTTTTATGATTTCCTGTAAGATAATGTATATGTTCTTTTTTTCATCATATCTTTCAGAAATCCCAATAACCTTTAGATTGTCTCTCCTAGATCTATTTTCTAAATAACTTGTTTTTCCTAGGAGATATTTCATATTTTTTTCCAATTTTTTTCATTGTTATGTTTTTCTTTGACTAATTCTTGAAGTCTTATTGAGTCATTCACTTCCATTTATTCAATTCTAAGTTTTAATATATTATTTTCTTCACTTACCTTTTTTAACTCCTTTTGCATTTGGCCAATTATTATTTTTTGTTGTTGTTCATTGAATTCTTTTTCTGTAAAGGGCTGGAAGTAAGCAGATGCACTTAGATAACCAAGCACTTAAAGCTAATTACCAATTGGACAATACTCTATAAACATATAGTGACCCCAAAAAGACCAAAAGTCTTTATTTTTGGACTTTTGGGGGTCACTTATCCTGACTCTGGCTGACTCTAAGGTATTCAGGGTACTAATGCAGTCATTACATTTGGCGCCCAAGTTGTGGGCTAAGCATCCTAATTTCATTGAAGAAGTCCCCTGGTAACCATCAAATTAGGTGACTATTTTAATAGACAAAGGGAAACTTACTTTGTTAAGGGGTAAACTAATAACCTTTTCTAGCCGAAATGGGGCAGATATTAAGAAAAGATTCTCCCCTGTCCCCAACTCCACCCCCATCCCCACCTCACCCCAAAGGGGTGCTACAGAAAGCATGCTTAAGTTGATTGAGGGACAAGACCTAATTATAACTTGGGAACAGATTGCTAGATTCTTGGGTACATTAAAACACACGTCCCTTGGTTCTTAGAGGAAGAAGAAATTAATACAGATAATTGGAAACATAGGAGAACAATTATGCAAATACTTCAATGACAGAGGTCCTCACAGAAGCACTCTATATAGACAACATAATACAATTGGCTTTAAAGAATTTTGCAAGTTATAGAAAAAGCAAAAGTTTTAGAAACAGACAGATGAGGAAGTGTGAAGAAAAAGAGGAAGACAAAGAAAAGTTTAATGACCATATTGCCAGAGGGCATGGGGACTTAAATGAGGTTCAAGAGAGTGGTGATTCTCCCTCTCATGAGACAGCTTCAACCCCACCTAGGGAGCAGATTATTGGCATGCCCCATCAACTCCATCTTCCGGTATGGAGGGAGGAGGAATAATGGGACGGGCAGTGACACCACCAGCAATCCCTTCCATCAATCTCCCCCTCCTATGACTAGATTGCAAAAGTGAGTACTTAAAGCCACAGAGGAAGGGTAGGATATAGGTGATTTGAAGCTACAAATATTTCTGGTGATTCAACAGTTTTAACTCTTCAGGTCAAGAAAGTAGAAGATACACTCCTTTTTATATAGACATCCTCAAAAACCTGAAAAAGGCTTGCACTTTTTATGGGGCTACATCAGCTTATGTTAAGATGTTATTACAGAATTTGGCTTATGAACTCTTAACCCCCAGTGACTGGAAATCTATAGCAAGGGTATGCTTAGAATCTGGACAAAACTTGTTGTCTTTCTGAATATAGTGAGCTCTGTAGGATACAAGCCCAACAAAATAGTCAAAGTGGGGTTAATACTTCAATCACCTGTGACCAACTAACAGGTGTAGATTCTCATGCAGAAATTTCAGGCAGAGTAATTACTCCATAGCAGCCTATTAGCAAACTGCTGCAGCTGCTATCAAAGCTTGGGTTTCTCTCCCCAATAAAAATGACAAGGGTGAGACCTTAACAAAAATTGTATCAAGGATCAAATGAACCCTTTGCTGATTTTGTGGAACATTTGCAGACAACTATCATATGGACTAATGGTGAAAATATAGTATCAGAGATTTTGATAAGGCAACTTTCTAAATCTGATTTGGCCTATTCAGTAGGTGTGATACAAGGAATTACCACAGCCCAAATAAAATTTGTAGCCTCCAATATATATCAGCTCTTCCTTAGAACTTCAAGAGCAAGTGAGAAAGCTTCCAGGTAAGATTTATATCTTGCATATCCACTCTCATAGTGGACTTCCAGGTCCTATTTTTGATGGTAATTAAAAGGCAGATAGCCTTCTAACTATGTTGGCCAATACTCCTTTATTTCAAGAAGGCCAAGAATCTCATTTTAAATATCATCAGGCTGCTTGAGCTTTACATTTACAATTTGGAATAACAAGAGAGGAAGCTAGGAGCATAGTAAAAGCCTGTACAGCTTGCTTTCCTTTCCACAGTCCTACACTTCCACTGTATTCCTTATACCAGCATTTGTAATTATGGGTGTGCCACAAGCAATTAAACAGACAATGGACCTGAATATACGTCTAATCATTTTGCACACTTTTGTGCACAGTATAAGATTTTACACACTCCTGGCATTAAGATGCTCCTCCAAAAACAAAAGAAAGAGGGAGCCACAGGTAACCCTAGAGAATTTCTAAATCTAGCCCTTTATACTATTAACTTCTTGATCTTTGACAAAGATGTACTGGTGCCAGCAGACAGGTTTTATAACCCACTGGAAGGGCAGTGTCCAGTGCGAGTTGATCCACTATCTTTAGATAATCACCATGTGATGTGGAGAGACCCAGAAAGTGGTGAATGGAAGGGACCAGATAGGTTAACTGCTTGGTGGAAAGGGTTTGCTTGTATCTCTACAGATGGAGAAGGAATCAAATGGTGCCAATGAGCCATATTCACCTTGTCCATTGGAGAGAGATGGAACAGACATTTGAAATGAAGGAGAATACCTAAGAAACATTGGGTGGTTCTGTTGCTGACTGTGTCCAACACTGAAATAGCCTGGCAGTTATGGCATTTGACTCATGAACATCAAAAATTTTTAGACTTCAAAACACTCAGAAATCATTGGATTCTGTGAGACATGATAAGATTGTTGTAGGATTTCAAAACCCTCAGGAATCATTGGATTCTCTGAGCATAATAAGACTGTTATATGACTTCAAAATCTTCAGGAATCATTGGATTCCCTAACATATAAAAAATAGTTTTGCAGGACTTCAAAAACTTGTGGGGATCATTGGATTCCCTGATACATGAAGCAATGGACAATGGATATGTTTTGGACTATCTCTTGGCTGCTGAAGAAGGTGTATGTGTGACTGATGTTTACATACCTTCTTTCTAGGACTTCTGGAGATCTTTTAAAATACCATGTTGGTTTAAATTGTTTGTTATATCACTACTTGCATGTACAATTCATGTTTGTTACACTACATAGAGCCTGCACTGACTGTGGGGAGAGTCATCACTAATAGCCTGTGCGTTATTGCTGTGTGCTTGTGTAATACCTCCCATGCTGATGGGTTTGTGCATACCTGTTTTTAATATGACCCTTCAGTCCAGAAAACCATTAACAATCCCCACTTCCCTTTGGTGCTTTTCATCTCCCTTCCTGAGATGTTAGGGGGGACATGCTCCCTCCTTTTTGGTGTTTTCACCTCCTTTCTTGAGAAGTCAGGGAGGGTGTGATCACCTCCTTTTTGGGGTTCTCACGTTCCTGAGAAGTCAGGGATGTTGTGACTAACTGTGTTCTAAAACAAAACAAAGGGGGAGATATAAAGGGTTGGAACTGAGCAGATGCACTTAGATAACTGAGCACTTAAACCTAATTACCAGTTGACAATACTCTATTAATATATGCTTGGAGAATGACCCTGCCCAATTATTCTATGCTGGCTGTATCTGTGGGTGTAGACAGAGAAGTGTGAGAGAGATCAGAGCGGGGAGTAGAACAAGCGGGATCATTCTTTGGTGGTGGAGAGAGAGAAAGGAGGTGTGGAGATTCCTATTTCTATTCCCCTGATCGTGACCCCTAAAAGACCAAAAATAAAGACTTTTGCTTATCCTGACTCTGGCTGACTCTAAGGTATCCAGCCTACTAAGGCGGTCATTACATTTTTCCATTTTTTTTCATTTCTTCTTGCAATGATCTCATTTAGTTCCCTCATTTTTCTTCTAAATTTCTTTTAAGATTTTTTTCTATCTCTGAAGAAAGCCTTGTGAAATGGGGACCAGCTCATGTCTCTCTTTGGGGGTTCTTTTGGAGTTGCTTTGCCTTTAGGAACCTCAGGATTTGAGGTTTATTCTCCTCTCTCTCCAAAAAAGCTATCTATGGTGAGAGTTCTTTTTTGATTTTTATTCATTTTTAAAAAATACTTGAGGTCTGTTAATGGATGCTAATTTAGTGTTCTTCTGGGGCTCAGTGGTTTACAATTTGTCTTTTATAAAAGGCAAATCTGCCAAACCACTGCTTGCAACCAGGACAGAGTGGCCTAAGAGGCTAACAGAAGATTCACAGGTGTGTGAAACTACAATGTCCTGACTCTCCACTCCAGCTTCTTGCCCTAGTCTCCCAGGTCTGGGTTTGGCAGATTGTCCCCCTGTCCAATTGAAACAGACCTGTTCAGAAATTCTTCCACAGGATCTTCTTCTAGAAATGTGTTATACTCCAAATATTTGTGGATTTTTTGACTTCAAAACCAGTTTAGAGGCTTAATCTGCTGTTGATTTGAGAGACAGTTAGAGGAGGTCACAGAGAGTTGTGCTTGCTCTGTGCCATCTTGACTCTGGCCCAGGATCCCTAGTCTTTCACTTGAGCATATATTTCTTTGATGACATCCTTAACAATGTTCTTCAGAGTTTTTTGTTTGGTACTTGTTATAGCTTGCTCATACCTATCACTGTCCTTAAAATGAGGCACATTTTTAATTCTTCAAAGATTGAATTAACTCATGATTCATTGTTATGCAGATATAACAGTAAGCATATTATTCATATTTAAATGTTTTTTAAGCATTTTTGTTGGATTGGGATTTCATTGAAGTGCTTTCTAAGTTTAGAAGGAAATCTAGCCTCTTCTCTTCTCTCTGTTTAATTCTGGGCTCAATACTTTATCCTTTTTCCTTGTCTATATGTGTAACATGCACACACACATACATTGATATTGAATTGAATTGAATTGATTTTAATGGCCAGATAATTATAAAAATTTTTCTGTAGTAATATCTTTAAAAGTTTCTTATGATTTTGGATTGTATGTGGAGGTGTTTTTTTTTTTTAATCTGAGGAATTTTATGCTCAATTAAATATTGAATTTTTAAATCAATAAATACAAAAAACAGTGGAATCTTGTTTTAAATTTAATTCTAAATTTAATCATGAGACAGTTTGTGTATATATACAGATACACAAATATTTTAATAATAATATTACACTCACATATCAAGGGCATCTTTGGTGAGAGAATTTGTAGGAAATTGGTGAGAAATATGTTTTGCAAATGATTATTTCCCACTGATTTCCATACCAAAGATGCTCTTGATGTGTAGGTATATTATCATCATTAAAATATTTAGATAGTGCTCACTTATGCTCATTTTAAAATGGGAATGGTATAGGGAAGATTTTCATGGTTCCTGTACAAGTATGGCTTGTAAATTTGCAAAGCATTCTATATTTTAAAAATTCCTATAAATGAGCATCTTTATGAATTAGATAAACAAAATCGATTTTCCATTACCACACTACAAAATCTGATATAATTTTTTTAATCAAGCATGTAAGGTTAGATAAGGTTATTCTTGGGATAGTTTATGTTCAAGGACAAGAGAAGAGAAGTGAGTTATGTCCTACTAAGTGGGAGATGGATTGATAAATTGGATTGGTGTAGGGTATCAATGATAGACTTAGATTTTGCTCAATTAGGAATGTGCATTTTCTCTGGGTTTTGAGGTAAAAGCATGCGAGATGTAAGGGATACATTTTTTATTAGTATTGATTATTATATAGAAGCAGAGTATTGTAGGGGATAGCATTGGTTCTGGAGTCAGAACTACTTAATTTCAAATCCATTCTGTGACACATTAATTATGTGATCCTACAAAGGCTACTATAATTAATTATTGGTCACTCAAGTAACTTCTTAACATTGATCTATTAAGTTATATATATATATGTATATACATATATATATGTATATGTATACACACACACACATACACACATATAGGAGAATTGGTATGCCTTGATATAAGGCACCAAGATATCCATGTAGTCAAGAAGTCAGAGTTCTTGCTTTTATTCAAATACTAGATGACCATAAATATGATTTACTGTCATTTCCAAATGTTGCATTTTCAATAAGAAAGATGTCTAATTTCTAGGGACTAAAACAGCTTGATATAGTCATATATTCCTTGCTGAGTTGTAATCACTCAAAAATACACAGCTCATATTTATAGCTGCTATTTGAGGCTAGAGTACTTGATCCAGGAAAGATACTGAATAGAAAAAAAAATTGGTATCATGATTATTACTCTGATACAACTCATCATACTTATTACTCATCTTCCCCAAATTATATACCATTTAAAAAGTCTGTGGTGTTCTATGATATTTTTCCACTTAATGAATCTGCCTGTACAAGGAACACACAAAGTCATTATTTCTTGACATTAATGAAATCAACTTTTCCAGCACAATTTGAATAGGCAATTGAACAACAATGCATTAAAATACATTAAAACCAGGTCAGCTGCTTTGCATTTCTAACAATATGCCCACACTTCCATGAAGGGTAATCTTAAACCTTTTTTCCCCCAGAGCAGCCAATACATCTTTATCATAAAATTCCAAATGTTTCAACAATAGCCAATTGTTAAGAAGTAGACAATTATTTTTCAGCACCCATTGATTAATGACTTAGTCTATGACACAGAAACTAGAGAACAAAGGAGTCCATTATATTAATGCATAGACATTAAACCATCTTCATTAATATGTTCTTGTGGATTTGGCTTAGCATAATACCAAATATGCCATAAAGACAGCCAAGAAGTATGGACTTTACATATTTCTTGAAAATGTCTGATGAAAAAAAGGAAAGACTCAATTATGCCCCTGACCTTAGTAAGACTTCTTTGTTCACACACTAGGTTAACTGAATAAGAATCATTTTGATAGAATAAATTTGACCCTGGTATGTGTAGAAATGTTATTAATAAAATAAGCTGTTGCCTGCAATTAGTATCTAGAAGTCCAATATTAGATATAATCACAATCTGTTGAGGATTAGCTACAACAATAACAATAGAGCTGTGATTTCTGTTATCACAATTCAGTGGCCTAGAGCACAGATAATTTAGATAATCACATTGGAAGAAAAACATTATTGAAACATAATTTTACAAAAGAAGGTACTTAAAGAAGAAGTTCTGCCTGCAAATTCCTCTTTGCTGACATATTTATTGATATGTGATATCATTATTAGCATATTATTTAATGTTTCTTCCAGCAGCATATAGTAGTTTATTTTTCAATTGTAATAATGGGAAGGCTCCTTTGAAAACTATAGAGCCAATTTTATTTTTCTCAGTAATATTTTATTTTTTCTAATTATGTATCATGAAAAGATAATTTTCAACACTCAATTTTGTAAGATTTTGAGTTCCATTTTTTTCCTTTCCTCCCTTCATCTCCTCCTCCTCAATGCAGCAAGCAAACATGTGCAATCATTTTAAACATATTGCCATTCTAGTCAAAGATCACTGAGAGAATTTTTTAAGAAGCACAATTTTTGGGAGGGGTTTGGTTCTATTGTTAAGATTTTAAGAGGGGACAGAAAAGGGATGGTAACAAGATTGTCTCAGTGTTGAAAAGAAAAAAAAAGAGGAAACAGTGTTCAGAATTGGAGTATATGATATTATATAAAAAGGGAACAAACATTAAATGAAATTCACTATTATATGAAATGGACAATGGAGGAAAGAAAACACATCAATTTTTAAAACAATAAGTACATATAATTCAACAGGAAAATATCTGGGATTAGGAGTGGAGATTTTGATGGGGTATCAGGCAATGGCTGTGACAAGGGAACAGAAAAGAGAAAAACAAATTGAAGAATGGATGAATAAATTGAGATATAAATATAACATATCTTAGTAAATGAAAATGAGATAATTTTATAAAATCTGAGAAATCAGGAACAGTTTCACAGTAAATAATATCAACAGCAGGTGATATTACCACCTTGTGAGAATTTGTCCTGTACGAGTTCTCCATGAAATATTGGGTTTTTTTTGGCAAGCATTTGGCATTTGAACAATATGGACAGTCCAACAGGATTGTGCTCTCTGTGCTAGAGTTAAATTGCTTGGCAATTTAGTTTGAGAAAGACTCTCAGGGTGTAGTATCTTATCCTGACAGGTAATCTTCAAAATCAGTGTGTTCAGTAATTCTGGTGTGAAGACTGCCAAGCCCTTTACAAGGTTGCTTTCTACCTTTGTTTGGTATCAACCTGATCCACCTAACGCTCACCTGTGGCTCCAAGAAGTGGTAGTATGCACAGTAGCCATACCCTGGTAAACCATTTCGACAGATGGGCTAAACCAGGTTGAGAGTAACCAAAGGATTTTAAACCTCACAGTGATTTAGGGGGTAGCTATCTTAGGCATGTACAAGTTTTTCCTGATGGAATGGGCAGATGAGAACAATTTGTTCCAATGACCATGAAAGCAAGTGAATAGATGTTGTGAAGTATTTAAAGCTTAAAAACAATTCAAACAGAATCAAAAGGCATCACTATCCCTGATTTACAGAACAGGAAACTTGAATTGGATTGAAATAGGGCAGAGTAAACAAAATTGTCAGATTCACTCTTTCTTCTGAAGTCACTACTGTCTAGTTGCAGGACAGAGTCAAGATAACTGGTGTTGACTTCAGAGGCAGTGGATGACCTTGGTGTTTTCCATGTCTAACCAAGTTCGAACTCTACAACACTTCTATAGAATTAGAAAAAAAATAAACTTGACATTGACCTGCATCTCACACCCTTGCAGTTTCTGACATGTTATTTTCCAGTTTTTGCCAGCAATTTTTGTCAAATAATGAATTTTTATTCCAGAAGCTAGAGTTTGGGGGTTTATCAAATACTAGTTTACCACAGGCCTTGATTATTGTGTCATGTTTATCTAACCTATTCTATTGATCCATCACTCCATTTCTTAGCCAGTACCAAGTGGTTTTGATGACTGCTGCTTTTATGTATTTTAGGTTCATACTACTAAGCCACAAAACTTTGTGTTTTATTCATCAGTTCCTTTGATATTCTTGACATTCTGTCCTTCCAGATTAAGTTTGTTATTTTTTCTAGTTCTATAAAATAATTTTTGGTTTGATTGGTTTGTCACTGAACAAGCAGACCGACCATTTTAGCAAAAATGCCATTTTTTCTTTTTTCTTTTTTTTTTTCAAAAATGACATTTTTATTGTATTAGTGTGGCCTATCTATGAACAATTGATATTTTCTCAATTGTTTAGATTTATTTGTGCGAGAAGTGTTTTGCAATTGTATTCCTATAGTTCTTAAGTTTGTCTTGGTAGGTAGATACCCAAATATTTTATTTCATCTATAATTATTTAAAATAGAATATCTCTTTCTATCTCTTGCTGATGGGCTTTGTCAATAACATATAGAAATCCTAATGATTTCTGTGGATTTATTTTGTATCCTGCAACTTTGCTAAATTAATTGTTTTCAGTAAGTTTTTGGATTATTTTCTAGGATTACCTAAGTATAGCATCATATCATATGCAAAGGGTGATAGCTTTATTTCCTCATTGTATATTCTAATTTCTTTAATTTCTTATTATTTTCTTATTGCTAAAATCACCATTTCCAGTAAAATTTAGAATAATTGTGATGATAATTGGCAGCCTCATTTAAGCCTTGATCTTATTGGGGATGTGTATGGCTCCTCTCCATTACAAATAATGTTTGCTATTGGTTTTAAATAGATAGTGTTTATTATTTTAAGGAAAGCTCCTTTTATCCCAATGCTTTCTATTGTTTTTAATAGGAATGGATGCTGTATTTTGTTGAAAGCTTTTCCTGCATCTATTGATATTATCATATGATTTATTGGTTTTGTAAATGATATGGTTAATTATGGTAATAGTTTTCCTGATATTGAACCAGTCCTACATTGCTGGTATAAATCTCACTTGTTCATAGTATGTTATCCTGATGAAGAAATTGCTATAACATCTTTGCTAATATTTTACTTAAAATTTTTATATCAACATTCATTAGCAAGATTGGTCTTTAATTTTCTTTCTTTGCTTTGGCTCTTCCTGGTTTAGGTATCAGTGCCATATTTGTGTCATAAAAGGAATTTTTGTAGCACTCTTTCTTACCTATTTTTCCAAATATTTTACATAGTATTGGAATTAATTGTGTTTTAATTGTTTGGCAGAATTTAATTGTGAATCTCTCTGGCCCTGGAGATTTTTTCTTAGGGAATATTTTAATGGCTTGTTTAATATCTTTTTCTAAAATGGGTTATTTAAATAATTTATTTCCTCTTCTGTTAATCTGGGAAATTTATATTTTTGTAAATATTCATCCATTTCACTCAGATTGTAGAACTTGTTGCTGTATAATTGGATCAAATAGCTCCTAATTATTACTTTAATTTCTTTTTTCATTAGTGTCTAAGTTCATCCTTCTTCATTTTTTATGCTGGTGATTCATTTTTTCTTTCCTTTTTTCTAATTAAATTAATTTAAATTATCTATTTAATTGATTTTTTTCATAAAACAACTCAGTATTATTAATTAGTTCAATAGATTTTTTTTAGTTTCAATTTTATTAATCTCCCCTTTGAATTTTAGAATGTCCAATTTGGTATTTAATTGGGAGTTTTAAAATTCATTCTTTTTCTAGCTTGTTTTAGTTACATGCCAAGTTCATTAATCTCTTCTTTTTCTATTTTATTCATTTAGCTATTTAGAGATATAAAAATTTCCCCTAAATGCTGCTTTGGCTGCATCAATAGATTTTGGTATATTATCTCATTATTGTCATTCTGTTGGATGAAATTATGAATTGTTTCTGTGTTTGATCCACTCAATTTTTAGAATTAGATTGTTTAACTTCAATTGGTTTTTAGTCTATCTTTCCTTGGCCCTTTATTGAATGAAAATTTTAGTGCATTGTGATCTGAAAAGGAAGCATTTAATATTTCTGCCTTTTTGCATTTGATTGTGAGGTTTTTATGCCTTAATACATGCTAAAATTCTGTGTAGATATTATTACTGCTGAAAAAAAGGTGTATTTCTTTCCATCTTAATTCAATTTTCTCCAAATGTCTATCATATCTATGTTTTCTAGAATTCTATTAACCTCTATAATTTCTTTATCATTTATTTTGTGGTTAGATTTGTCTGATTCTGAGAGAGGAAGATTGAGGTTCCTCACTAGTAAAGTTTTGTTGTCTATTTTTTCCTGTAACTGACTTAAAATCTTCTCTAGGAGTTTGCCTGCTCTACCACTTTGTGCATACACATTTAGTATCATTACTATTTCATTGTTTATGGTAACCTTTAACAAGATATACTTTCATTCTTTATCTCTTTTAATAATATCTCTTTTTACTTTTGCTTTCTGTGCGATCAGAATTGCTATCCCCGCTTTTTTATTTTTATTTTTTTACTTTAGCTGAAGCATAATATGTTCTGTTTCAGCTTTTTACCTTTACTCTGTATGGATTGCTTTGTGTCACATGTATTTCTTGTAAACAACATATTGTAGGATTCTGTTTTTTAATTCACTCTGCTATTTCCTTCCATTTTATAGGAAAATCAAGGCCATTCATATTCATAGTTATAATTACCAACTCTGCATTTCCCTATATCCTATTTTTTCCACTATCTACACATTTGTTCTCTTTCCACCCTGTCCTCAGCTGAGTGTTTTTTTTTTACCTACCCCACCCATTATTTTCTATATCTTCTTATCTTCTATCACTCCTTCCCTTCTCTTACCTTTTTTCCTACTGTTTCTGCCCTCTCCTCTATTCTGTCCCTTCCTTTCCTTTTCCTCTTTCTCCTCCTACTTTTTTATATTATTAAATAAATAAATAAATAAGGAAACAAAATGAGGAATAAACAGAAAAGAACTTTTTTTTTTTTTTTTCTTTTACTTTTATAGTTGAGATCAGGACTTCTGGCCAAGATGGCGGCATGGAGGCAGATTTTCTCCTGGGGTAAAGCAAGGTGCTGTTCCAACCTTCTTGTGCAGCTCTGAGCCTGGACTTTGAGCACTGTGGCCCCTTATGTTTATGGTGGGAGGGTAGCTTTGCATTCTCTTTTAAGGAAACAGATTGGTTTCCTAGAATTTGCCTTCTGAGCTGGGACTGGAAGGACCCACTGGTCTTCACCTCTTCTGAACCAGAACTGAGGGTCTTAATTACATATTTGCTGTGATTTAGACCCTCTAACCTCCTTTCCCAAAGTCTGAGCTGGGCTGAACCGTATTAGCCTAATGAGACTGACCTTTCTTGAAATTTTTCCAGTCTACCTTAAGTTAGAGAGTTGTTTCATTCTGCCAGACATTGTTCAGAGGTTTGGTTTCATGTGGTTTTTGAGGGAAACTAGATCTCGAGTAGCTTCCTGGCTTTACTCCACCATCTTGGCTCCACCTTCTTTAAATTACTCTAAATTACAGAAAATCAAATTTAAAACAACTCTGAAGTATTATCTCACACCTCTCAGATTGGTTAAGATTACCAAAAAAAAAAAAAAAAAAAAAAAAAGAAAAAAAAAAAAAAAGAAAAAGAAAAAAAAAAAGAAAGACAAAAAGAAAAAGAGAATACCATTGGAGGGGAAGTGGGAAAACTGATTCTAATGCATTGTTATTAGAATTGTAAGATGATGTAACCATTCTGGAAAACAATCTGGAACTATGCTCAAAGGGCTTTATACCTGTGCATATTTTTTGTTGTTGTTTCTATTTACCAGATATATGCATGGATAATTTTACAGCACTGACAATTGCCAAACCCTTTGTTCTAAATTTTTCCCTTCTTCCCCCCTCCCCCTCAGATGGCAGGTTGACCAATACATGTTAAATATGTTAAAGTATAAATTAAATACAATATATGTATACATGTCCAAACAGTTGTTTTGCTGTACAAAAAGAATCTGAATTTGAAATAGTGTACAATTAGCCCGTGAAGGAAATAAAAAATGCAGGTGGACAAAAATAAAGGGAGTGGCAATTCTATCTAGTGGTTCATAGTCATCTCCCAGAGTTCTTTCGCTGGGTGTAGCTGGTTCAATTCATTACTGCTCTATTGGAACTGATTTGGCTCATCCCATTGTTGAAGAGGGCCACATCCATCAGAATTGATCATCATATAATATTGTTGAAGTATGTAATGATCTCCTGGTTCTGCTCATTTTACTCAGCATTAGTTCATGTAAATCTCTCCAGGCCTTTCTGAAATTATCCTGGTGGTCATTTATTACAGAGCAATAATATTCCATAATATTCATATACCACAATTTATTCAGCCATTCTCCAATTGATGAGCATCCACTTACTTTCCAGTTTCTGGCCACTACAAAGAGGGCTGCCACAAACATTCTTGCATATACAGGTTTCTCTCCCTTCTTTAAGATCTCTTTGGGATATAAATCCAGTAGTAACACTGCTAGGTCAAAGGGTATGCACAGTTTGATAACTTTTTGAGCATAGTTCAAAATCTGTCCATAACTTTTTAAAAAAAAAGTTTTTACTTTCAAAACATATGCATAAATAATTTTCAATATTTACCCCTGCAAAATTCTATATTCAGAAATTTTTCCTTCCCTTCCCTGTACCACTTCCCTTAGATGACAAATTATCCAACATATTTATACATGCACAATTATTTTATGCATAGTTCTACAATTATCATGATATACAAGAAAAATTAGATCGAAAGGGGAAAAATGAGATAAAAACAAAAGAAAACAAACAACAAAAAGAGTGAAAATACCCCATTTCCATAGTCTTCTCTCTGGGTGCAGATGGCACTCTTCATCACAAGATCTTTGGAATTGGCCTGAATAACCTCATTGTTAAAAAGAGCCACATCCATCAGAATAGATCTTCAAATAATCATCTTTTTGTCATTTACAATGATATCTTGATTCTGCTCACTTAGTATCAGTGCATGAAAGTCTCTCCAGGCCTCTCTGAAATCATTCTGCTGTTCATTTCTTATAGGACAACAATATTCCATAACATTCATTTCCCATAATTTATTCATTCTTCTACTGAGTGTGGGCAACCACACAGTTTCTGGTTTCTTGCCACTACAAAAAAGGCTGACACAAACATTTATTGCATATATCCTTTGACGCAGCAGTGCCATTACTTGGTCTTAATCATAAAAGAAGGAACAAGATCCACATTTGCAAAAATGTTTGTAGCAGCTCTTTTTGTTTTAGCAAATCAGTAGATGCCCATCAATTGGGGAATAGCTGAACAACTCACAATTTATAAAGGTAATGAGATATTATTGTTCTATAAAAAATTATGAACAAGCTCATTTTAGTAAGATCTGGAATTTAAATAAACTAATGCTGAGTGAAACAAGCAGAATCAGGAATACATAGTATGCAATAATAGCAAGAATGTACAATGATTAACTAGGAAAGACTTGATTCTTCTCAGTGGTCAGTGACTTCAAGCAATCTCAATAGACTTTGAACAGAAAATTCCATCTGCATCCAGGAAAAGAACTATGGAGAATGAATGTAAATTAACAAATGCTATGTTCACTTCTTTTCCACTTTTTTTTTCCTCTCCCATGGTTTTTCCCTTTTGTTCTGATTTTTCTCTCCCAACATGATAAAGCAATTTGTATTAAAATTAATTAATTTACAAAAACAGAAAAGAAAAAAAGATTGGCTCATTTAACTCATTATCTTCCTTTGAATATGAGCCCTGAATTCTATCTCCATATAAGATACATATGGTTGACTTTTTTTTTCTCTTTTGCCTGTTCATTTTTATTTATTTATTTTTGTTTTATGTTATCATTAGCAGCTATTAATATGACCAAGTTCTAATCCCAAGATAAGGGGACTAGTCCCCTAAGCCTCGGGTTTTTCTTACTGTTATTTTGTGAAGTCTATTCCAGCCCTCAAACTTGGGCTCTTCTCTCCACTCCAAAGTCATGGCTAAGATCCCTCCACACCCCAGTCTTGCTGCCTATCTATGATCTTAATTTGCTGGTTCTTCTGGTGGCTGCAAGCTACAGCTGTCTTCTCTTCTCTAGACCTGAAACCAGGTACTCTGTTATCCAGCTGTTCTCTTTCTCTCTGCAGCTTTATTCACCAGATGTGTGGTAGCTTCTTCTGCCAAATAGCTGCAGGCTAATACAGGATGCATCTGTTCAGCAGAGCTATGCCTAGAGTCCCTCAACAGTGGAAGCTCCTTCAATATTTTTCTACTGACCATCACAGCCCCACAAAGTAGCTAGATGAAAGTTTCTAAGGCTGGGGCTACTTCCCAATCCCAACTATCCTTAGGGCCTCTTGTTTGTTGATTCTGCAGAGTTGGCCTGAAGTTGTTTTCACTTCACTGGGGCTGAACTTCTGCCCCTAGAGGTCCAGTCTTTTTTGAATAACTTCTTTAGCTTTACTTTTATTTATTTCTTCTCCTCTACATTCCCTCTGAGGCAATGTTCTATCTTTGTGGAGGATATTTGGAAAGTCAAAAGTTTTCTGATCTATTCTAATATCTTCCTAGAGTTACCTTTTAAATACAGGTTTTAAAATTAGACACCCTTACTTTGTGCAAAACTTCCCTTCTAGCATAATTCCCCAAATCCTAGCTACTTATATTCATCCTATGACCCTTTGAAATTCTGATATATTTGCAAGTGTATGTGTAGGTACATGTGTGTATCTCACTCCATAAGGAAATTATGAAACTCACCAACAAAAATATAGAATTTAGGGTAGGTTTGTCATAGTGTAAAAAATATGTTGTTAGGACATTTTTTCTATGGGTATGAAGGAAAGGTTAATTAAAGGAATAGAAGAGCAAAAACAGGACTTTTTAAATGATATATGTATTGAAAATAGGAAAAAAGAAAGGGAAGATAAATGGGACTAGGTAAATTGGAGTAAAGGGATATTATGGAACAACTATATACTTTCTGAATAATTTTATTAAAGTGGAGACATTTATTTTTGTCACCATATTGATTGAATAAACATCATAACAAATAAGTGAAATTTGTCTATGATAAAACTTGCAGAAAGTCATGCAACACATAGACAGAAAATGAATGTAACAAAGAATGAGATTAAACTTGATTAAGTATAGAAGCACACAAACCTCTTTTTGCAACTCTTTGGAAAAGTTAACAAGGACAGAAAGAATATTGATAAGGAAGGAATATATCAGCAGTTACAAACACCCAGACTCCATATTACAATGGTTTTGAAACTAGTTTCTGAAAATCCCACCCACAAGAATGTCATCCATTCAAAATATCTGTATTGTTTCTCTCTGAGAGCATGATGTGACTCTTGAGACTGAAAATGAATTCAGCTTTCAAAAATTCTTCGTTTGTTGTCATGAAATAGCTTGGCTAGCAGCACAGTGCCACATTATGAACTGAATAAATCATCCATAGCTTATCTCCAATTTGGGAGAAATCTTTATTTACAATGATTTTCCATAAATATTAATCAGTCTTATTTGCTGTTCTAATTATCGATCTTGTGCATATTTGGTATTTTATACAATGTATTGATACATCCCTTAGAGATGGAAATGGCAAACCATCCTGGTATCTTTGCCAAGAAAAGCCCAAATGGGGTCACAAAGAAATAGACATGACTGAAAGTGCCTGAACAACCACTATTTATGCCATTTTCAATTACCTCATATATTCTTTCTCTCTTCTCCCACTACATTTACATATTTTTCCAATGACCATAACAAAATTCTGCTTAAAATTTGAATCATTCCTAGACAATCCTCTCTTTGACCTTTAAACCCTTTAATTTTGTTTGAAATTATTAAACTCTAGCATGAATATTTATCCCTTTTCCTGATCATGTCACACACCCCCAATAAGACAGGAATCTCTTTGAGAGCAAAGACTTTGTGATATTTCCATATATCCGAAATAGCAACTAATAGTGAATTATATCTAGAAAGAGCTCAGCAAAAATCTGATTGATTGACAGTGGTGTGGATAAAGACTATTTAGCCCCACAAAAACATCAATTAATTTATTTAAACACATCTTAATTTGGCAAAGAAAAGTTACTGCAACTATTGCATGTGTTTTGATGATTAAAAAAGAAATTAAAAAACCTAAATACAAAACCACCACCACTATCCAATCACTCACAGTTCATCCAATCATATTCTGTTATCTATTCCCTGGAAAAAGGTTCTATTTGTTTTGGTTTTGCATCATGTTGATGTGACAGAAATATCTAGTCTAAATGTTTAGGAAAGTAGAGGCAAAAGGAGTGATCAAATTGTTTCTTTGAAATAGCTCTCTGATTCTCTGTCTTTCTGGCTTCTTTGGAATAGAATGAATTTTAGGTGCAAATATAGGTCTTTTTTTTTTACCACTTTGAGTCAATCACTTCTTTTCAGCAATAAAATAGAATCAAATAAACTCACCTATTTCATGGGGCTGTTAAGAGTAACAATCCATTACAGGGATTGTACATCTATTTTATATTATCTAGTCTATCTGGCTAATACATGTAAATTCAAAGTTATTTTCAGGCCTTTCAAGTGGAAGAAAATAAAAGTTCAGTTTCAAAAGAAATTCACTAATGAGCAATTAAGAATTCTGATAAAAAATTATTAAGCCCTGTTATCACAACTTAGATGAGTACAGTTATGTGGTTCAGTAGATAAATAACTGTGTGTAGGGTCAGAAAGGCCTGAATTCAAATCTAGCTTATGTCTCTAGGCAAGTAATTTAATTTCTATATACCTCAGGTTCCTCATCTGTAATATGGGGATGAAAGCAATTACCTCCCAATCTTATTGTAAGGATCAAATGAGATAATAATTATAAAGCACTTACCTGATTAATAGTAAGTGCTATAAAAGGCTTCGTTTATTAGAAGTAGTCATTCATTTAGGTAATGTACAAGTAATTATTAAGCAGGTTTATGCTATATGCAGGCTAACATAGTTTCCACATTTTTTGAATTCCTCATATTTATTTTTGTTTTATTGTAGTTAAATTTAATTAAATTGAGATACCATAGGCCAATAGTTTTGATTATACATAGTATATGATAAAGTTCTTTTCTTTAAGGAGCTTATCAATTAAGTGAGAATATAATAATGATAGTAACATATTCATGAAGCTTCTTATAAATTATTTTCACTTGATCTCCCAAACAATGGCAAGAATTTAGTGCAAATAGTATTATCTCCATTTTGCAGGTGAAGATACTGAAGATAAGAGAAGCTTACAGTTATGATGAAAAATAGAAGTGGAATTCTACCCTCAGTCTCTGGATTCCCGTGTTCTTTTTGCTATGCCCCACTGCTTCATATTAACACACATGAAACAAAACTACGTAGAATAACAAATACAATGGACCAATTCAAAATGACAATAGAACATCAGACTAAATTGGGTGGTAAAGACTATATCTTTTGTGATTATACAGAGAGGTTCATATTTAGCCTTATAATTCATTTAATGACAGTTCTAATTAATTTATCTGATCCTTTCCAATGAGTTACCTGATAAAACAGGGGACAAAGAAATGAATCTTTAATGTTGGCATTTCAGGTATTAATTAATTCCAACTAAGCTGAAAATAGATTGAGCAGGGGTAGAGGAAGAGAGACAGGAATCACCTTTCCCTAAATGTCCTTCCTTAAAAGGCCCCTTTAAAAAAAGGTCCCTTTAAAATAATCTAAATTTAACAAAAAAGCAAAGCAAACCAAGCCAAACTCTATCAGTATTTGCATATACAAAATGAAATGCAAATGCAATATATATGTATATATATATATATATATATATATATATATATATATATATATATATATACACACACACACACACACACACACACACACACACACACACTTATGGAGAATATAAAGTTTTATGTCTTTATGGTATATTCTTTATAATTATATTACCAATAAGTAGGTGTTGTGGAGGCCTGCATTTCCCTCCATTTTATTTTCTCCCTGCATATACTTTTGTTCTCTCTTTCCATCCTGTTCTTAATAGTACTGCTTTTTTTTTTACCCACTCTACCAACTACCTCATCTCCTATCACCCCTCTTCCCTTCTCATAATAGTGTTTTCTTAACTCACACCACTTATTACTTTATCTTCTATCACCCTCCCCTCTTGTCTTATTTTTTCCCCTAGTGTTTCTGCCTTTCTATCCAGCTCTTCCTTTTTTTCCTCTTTCTCCTACTTTTTTATAGGGTTAGACAGATTTCTGTACCTTACCGAATGTATATTATTCCTTCTAGGACCCAAAACTGATGAGTTCAAGCTTCACATAATGATCATCTCCCTTCCTTCTTTCTGTTCATTGTAATAGGTCTTTTGTACATCTTTATGTGATCTAATTTGTCCCATTATGCCTCTCTTTTCCCTTTTTCCAGTTCAGACTTTTTTCCTACCCATTAATGTCTTTTTCTCTGATATCTTCACATCAGAGTCCATTCACAACCATACCCTCTGTCCATTTGATGACCTCCTCTGTCTATCCCGGTAACACATATAGTTATCTCTCTTTTCAAGTTAATTACTTAATGTATCTATCTATCTATCTATCTATCTATCTATCTATCTATCTATCTATTCATTTATTTATTTATTTCCTGAGGCTGGGGTTAAGTGACTTGCCCAGGGTCACACAGCTAGGAAGTATTAAGTGTCTGAGACCAGATTTGAACTCGGGTCCTCCTGAATTCAGGGCTGGTACTCTATCCACTGTGCCACCTAGCTGCCCCTATATTGCTTTATTTATTTGATTAAAACTTATTTTCAAAACATATGCATAGATAATTTTTAACATTTACCTTTGTAAAACCTTGTATTTCAATTTTTTTCTTTTCTTCCCCCACTCCCACCTCTTCATGGCAAGTAATACAATATGTTAAAAATGTGCACTTCTTCTGTACATATTTCCACAATTATCATGATGTATAAGAAAAATCAAATCAAAAAAGAAAAAAAATGAGAAAGAAAACAAAATGCATGCAAATAACAATTAAAAAGGTAAAAATACTATATAAATCACAAGATCTATACTCAGTTTCCACAATCCTCTCTTTGAGTACAGATGGCTTTCTTCATCACAAGTCCATTGGAAGTACCCTGAATCACCTTACTGTTGAAAAGAGCTGTGTCCATCAGAATTGATCATTGTTTAATCTTTCTATTGCCATGTATAATGTTTTCCTAGTTCTACTCACTTCATTTAGTATCAGTTCATGTAAATCTCTCCAGGCTTCAACAGATACAATTCTCAAGAGTTACAGATATCATTTTCCCATCTAGGGATGTAAACAGTTCAATCTTTAAATAATAGATATTTTCCCCCATTTACCTTTCTGTATTTGTCTTGAATCCTGTGTTTGTAGATGAAATTTTCAGCTTAGTACTGTCTTTTTATTCAATAGAAATGATTAAAATTTTCTTATTTCATTGAAGATCTTTCGCCTCACCTGGAAGCTGATGGATCTTGCTGGGAAGTTAATTCTTGATTGTAAACCCAAGTCCTTTGCTTTCTGGAATATGGTTTTCTAGGCCCCCCCAGTCCTTTATAGTAGAAGCTTCCAGTAATCCTGACTATTGTTCCTTGATGTTTGAATTGTTGTAGTTTAGTTTAGTTTAGGGTTTTTTTTTCTGTTTTTTTTTTTTTTTTCTGGCAGTTTGCTGTATATTTTTCCTTGAGATTGTAGTTTGGGGGTTTTGCAACAATGTTCTTTGGGATTTTCCTTGTGTGATTTCTTTCCAAAGGTGGATTTTTTCAATAAGTATTTCCCCCTTTGTTTCTAGAATATTAGGGCAGTTTTCCTTGCTGATCTCTGGAAGACTTTTTTTTTTTTTTTAGTCATGGCCTTAATTTTTAAATGTTCTCTTCTGAATCTATTTTCTAGGTTGATGGAAATATTTTTTCTAATGAGGTATTTCATATTTTCTTCTTTTTCTTTTCTGAGGCAATTATGGTTATGTGATTTGCCCAGGTTCTGTTGTGCCATAGTTTCCTTTTGTTTTCCTGACTCAGTTTCCCTTAATTGTTCTACCACAATCCTCCTGGCTACAATACCCCCCTTCCTGACTATTAAGACTGAGATAATTAGGGCTGTGGAGATCTGGCCACTCTGGCATTCCAAAAGACAAAACTCCAGATGTTCTACCTTAGATACCTAATTGACATCCTCTATCTCTAAGTTCCAGGCTTAATGTCTCTAACTGACTACCCTCTTCAATCCCAGTTTATCAGAATTTATGGTCCTACCTTCACCCTGTCAGAACCATATTGATGGTCTGTCTTCGAAAAATCCTGCTGTTTGCTAATGTTTGGACTTCACTCCTGGCCTATCCTGATTTATAGAAACATATATAATTTATTGGAATCTCATATTCGATGCTGGATTTTTTGAGAGAAAGTCCAATTCAGTCTTGGAGGAAGAATGGATTCTGCTCTGCCTTCGGACTATCTCTCCCTCTCAGAAATACAAATAAAATATTAAAAACTCCCTAATCTCTACCTTGCTTCAGTTTCTCCTGCTCTACAGTTCACACAGCCAGGAAGTGTTAAGTTTCTGAAACCTGATTTGATCTCAGGTCTTCCTGACTTCAGGCCTGGGACTCTATCCACCATACCAACTAGCTGCCCTATTTTCTTCCTTTTTTCATTCTTTTTAGTTTGTTTAACTTATTCTTCATGTCTTATAGAGTCATCAGTTTCCATTTTCCCTGTTCTAGTTTGTAATATGTGAATTTCTTCAGTTAACTTTTGTATCTCTTTTTTTCTATTTATTTAATTCTACTTTTGAAGGTGGTGGTATCTTCAGTGATTTTTTTTTGCATTTGGTCAAATATACATATATATATATATTTATATATATGTTTTATAAAAAATATATATATTTAAATATATATATATATATATATTAAGGAATTTCCTTCCTCTTCCAAGCTGTTGACTCTCTCTTACATACCTTTTATTTCTTTTCTCATTTTTTCTTGTACCTCTCTTAATTGCCTTTTTATATCTTTCATGAGCATTTCCAAGAAGGCTCTTGGGGTTTAATATCAATTCATATCATTCTTTGAGATTTCCTCTATGGACATTTTGTCCTCATCTGAATTGGTATTTTGATCTTTCATATAACCATAGGAGCTTTTGATAGTAGAGGTTCTTTTCTGTTTTTTTGTTTTCTTTTTGGTTTTGTTTTGTTTTGTTTTTTTCTCAATTTGTTTTCTTTTCTTTTGTCATTTCCTCTTTTTTTGCTTTTAGGGTGGACCTCTGTTCCTGGTATAAAGAGCTATCCTAAGCTTCCTGTGTAGCCCTGAGTATTGGCTTGGAGCACCAAGGACTCTTCTGTTTGCAGAGGTACCTTTGCCTGCTCTTTTCAGAAAAGAGCCTGGTTTCCAAGAGTTTGCCTTTTAAGCTGGGACTGGAGGTGCCCTCACTCATCTGCTCCTCTTCTGAGCCAGGACTGAGGGTTTCATTTGCTGATTTGCTATGTTTAAGACCCTGACTCTGGCTTTCCCAGATTCTGTCTGAACTGGGTAAACACCCTTTACATCTTTCCTGAAGTTTTTTCCAATCTGTCTTGAATTGAAACGTGGTTTCATTATGTCAGATTCTGTTTAGAAGATGTTTCATGTGTTTTTTGAGGGAAAATGTGGTTTAGAGAGAACTCTAGCAGCTTCCTGGTTTCACTCTGCCATCTTGGCTGCACCCCTGGAATCTGAACCTCTCCTTTTTCTTTTTTTTTTCTTTTTAATAGTTTTTATTTACCAAATATATGCATGGGTAATTTTACAACATTGACAATTGCCAAACCTTTTGTTTTAATTTTTCCCCTCCTTCCCCCCACCCAAAATGGCAGGTTGACCAATACATGTTAAATATGTTAGAGTATAAATTAAATATAATATATGTATACGTGTCCAAACAGTTATTTTGTTGTACAAAAAGAATCAGACTTTGAAATAGTGTACAATTAGCCTGTGAAGGAAATACAAAATGCAGGAGGACAAAAATAGAGGGATTGGGAATTCTATGTAGTGTTTCATAGTCATTCCCTAGAGTTCTTTTGCTGGGTGTAACTGTGAACCTCTCCTTTTTCAATGAAAAATGGTAAATTGTCCAAAGCCCATCAAGATTTCTTAGAAGAACATAGAAATGGATTTAAAATCAATAAAATAAATTGCAGAAAAATAGGGGAAAATATAGCCAAGCCAAGAAAATTATGAAAAGAAAGTCAACTAACTTGAAATAGAAAACCAAAAACTTCAAGTAGAAAATAATCTCCTAAAAATTAGAATTGGGTAAAAAGGAAGCTAATGGAATTCTAAGACACGAAGAAAAAAAATAGAACAAAATAAAAAGAACGAAAAACAGAAGAGAATGTGACACATCTCAGCAGAATCATAGCTGATTTGGAGAACAGATTGAAGAGAAATAATAACTATCAAACTGCCTGAAAATCATGATTAAAAAAATAATCTTGATGCAATATTATGAGAATTTAAATCAAAATTTCCACTGAACCCAGATGTCTATGTCTATTCAGCAAATGAAACCCTCAGTCCTGGCTCAGAAGAGGAGCAGATGAGTGAGGCAGATAACTTTATACAGCCTTTGTCACTTAAATCCAATTCACTTGCATATCATGGAATTATTTACCTAATATCATATCATCCTTTTGGAGCAGGAAGGAAAAGCAACAACCATAACAACAAATTTCCAAATAAAATTGCCCTGAAGTTTTAGAACAAGAGAACAAAACAGAGATAGAAAAAGCAATCCACTGGTTCACCACCTGAAATAGATCCTAAAAAGAAATCTTACAGGAATATCATAGCCAAATTTCAAAGTTCCCAAGTTAAAGAAAAAATATTGGAAGAAAAAAGGAAAAAAAAACACAAAACTAAAATATTGTAGAGCTACAATAAGCTAGCAGCTATGATCCCACATTGAAGGATCATAGATCTTGAAATACTATATTCTACAGAGCAAATGAACTAGGATTATAACCCGGGCTAATTCACCAAGAAAAGTTAAGTATAATCCTTAATTTTAAAAATGAATATTAAATCAACTGAAAGACTTTCAGATATTTGTGACAAAAACTGCACAAGTGATGGGGTAATTTGATGTATAATATTCAGGAAAAATGTAGATAATTAGGACTAAATATAAGGGACTTAATAAAGTTAAATGATTTACTTCTTTTATGGGAAAGTATTATCAATTCTTTTATATCTGCCATTTTTATTTGGATACTTTGAAAGAAAGCCTTGTACTGAACTGAGTATGATCGGGTGATTTAAACAAAATAAAACTGTGTAGGGAGAGATTAAAAGAAGCAATTGTGTTATCTAATGAGGCAAAAAAGGAAAAATTAATACAGATGTTCATATTGGAATGGCAGGTAGTTCTTTTTTTCTCTTTTAATTAAATCTATTTTATCTTTAACTTTGAGATCATGATTAATACTCATGCTTTTTAAAAACATAATAAATTCTAATCTTAATCTTTATTTTTATATTTGTATCTCTCATTTTTATATCATTTCTGGAAAGTAATATATTGTTGAATTCAGATTTTTAATATATTTCCTTTTTACAGATGAATTCATCCCATTCACTTTCTAAGTTACAAATACTTGTGGATTATTTCCACCTTTCTATTTTCCTCACACTCCTTCTCACACAAATTTTTAAGTTGCTATAAGTTTTTAGTTTTATGAATAAATCATCCCATTCACATTCCAAACTACAATTACTTGTATATTTTCACCCTTCCTATTTTTTTGACTATCATTTTCACTCTATTCCTATCCCTCCTCACACTTCTACTTTACTTCTATGCACTACCTTGTTCTCCTATTCCTTAATCTATCCATCCCTCAAAAATTCCTCACTTATCCTCTTCCTCTTTCCTTGCCCTCTTATTCATTTCTGAACTAAGAATATTTCTATACTTTTATTTGTGTGTGTATATGTACTATACATATAAATAATTTGAATGTTTGTGTGTGTATTTCCTCTTTAACTCATTACCAATGAAAGTAAATTTTTAGCACTATCCATCCACCTCTTTTCTGAACTTTTAATTGACCTCAATTATGCTTGGCTACTAGATTTATTGCACTGTATTCTAACCTCTTGAAATGGTTTTGCACCCTGGCTCATCCAAAACATCACTAACTCTGTTTTGTACACTTTTTTGGAACATCATCAATATCTACACCTGATCTCTACTTTTTGACATGTATTGACTTCTGCAATCTCTGCTATCTAACTTCATCCCTGCTACTCCACTGATATTGTTTTCTTAGTGATCACTGCTCATTTTATCCATTTATTTATTTGTTTGTTTATGTCAAATACAAAGGTCCTTTTTCTGTTTCTAATCTCCTTTAATTTCTGAAATATCACAATCTTATCTTTTTAAACCACTCCTTCCTTGTCTCTATTTCCTAGATTTTCTTGTTGTTCCTAGATTTTCTTCTTTTCTAGTCTATTTGTTTTCTCTCCACAATTTCTGTCAAAAAAATTCTTTTACTTTCATTCCAAATGTGCCACATTTCTTTCTTGATTTTTAGGTCTCTATTACAAATTGCAATTAGATAATAATAAATACTAGAAAATAACCTGATTTTTAACTGTCACAACTCTTCTTTTGTTTTGGGGATCCTTTGGAATTTCAGATGAAAGTTGTACTTGTTCTGGGAGGAAAGAAAAAACAATTTTAAAATAATTCAAGGTTTCAGTTTACATGTTTTAGCTACGTGTACCTGCTGATACCCATAATCTCTAATAATAGTTTCTTCTATAAGTCTATTTAGTAGTCATAATCTTTATCCCCTGTTATCTTACCTATACTCAGGTAGACTTAAGGACTGAAGGAATGCAGCTCTCACAGGTAAGTGAAATAGTCTTTTGTTCTTGATTATGGTAATATGACCAAAGTGACCCTTAAAGTGACAGGAACCATATCACTTTGAATTTTTGTATCTCTTTGAGGACATTGAGTACAATGCTAGTAGCCATACTGTAAGTACTTCATAAATGAAGATATTGTCAGAAGAAAGGTTAGGTGACCTTCAAGATGAGTGTATTTATGTTTCTGATATCTTTTAACTTCAAAACGAAAGAATTGTGTTGCCTGATGCAGAATGATTACAGCTAAATCTACAAAAAAAAAAAAAAAAAAAGACACATAGCTTCCTCTCCTCCCTGTAAAGTAACCTTACAAAAAATTCATAATCAAATACTTCTGAACCTAAAGGTCTTAGTGATCCTCTCCAACTAGTCTTTCCTGTATATTAGAGTGTGTGGATGGGGAGGGAATTAGGAGTCGAAAGAGAGAGGTGTTCTTTGGCTAAAAGCAGAAGCAAATTTCATAGGCCTAACGCCTTAACCTTGACTTGAGTACTTATCCCAAGCTTAACAACTCCCTTCTGAAACATGGATTGTCATTCTACTCAGCATCGTGAAAGGAATAGAGAATAGAGGGGAAAATCTCTAATAATTCTGCTGTATTTCCAATTGAGTCATATATGTGTATGTATGATTTTAACTATGACAACTTTCATTCCTTCATATTTCAATATAACGGTTCTTTCCCTTGCACAGATTAAGCCATTAGCTCATGAATACTAGAAAATAATTTGATTTGTAACTATCCTAACTTTTTGGGGTTTTTTGGAGATCTATTGGAATTTCAGATGAAGTTGTATTTGTTCTGGGAGGAAAGAAAAAAGCAACTTTAAAATAACTCAAGGTTTCAGTTTATATGTCATGGAAGTATTGGTTCTTTCTTAGTAATGCAAAGTGGTTGACCTGATGTTAATGTATTTTCTTGTACTTTGTTCAATTGCTTGTTCCAATTGTGCCAGAAAAGCAAACTTCATTAATGTCACAAAATCATGATTTCATATGTGACTTTATTGGGCAGGAACATTAATTAAATTGACAATCCCCTTAGATTGATGTGAAATTTTAAAATGGAAATATAAAATATTGTTGCAATAATAATGTAAATCTAATAACTTTTAGCCTATTTAATACTGTTAAGGAATTTTATGCATTAGCACTCCTTTCTTGGATGCCTGTCATAAATAAAAACCTTGAAAGTGATTATAGGCCAGCTGGGAATATATGGAAACATAACTCAGTTTTAGTGTCTAATATGGGACAGAGAACACAGTTCAGTTCAGTTCATTTTTATTTTCTCTCCTCTTTGACTGGCATATCTTAAACCACTAAAAGTCCAATATTTGAGACATGGCACGGACAGATGGCTTTCAGGAGATGGGCTGCTTTAACAATACATAGACCATCTGTGCAGATTGCCCCTCTTCCAGCTGTTTCTCTCTCATCCCCTGATTATTATATTCTCATGTATTTATACTTCTTTTCTGGTCCCAGATATCACCACCCAAAGTCATTTTTTTCTTTCTCATTGATTGCAATCTCTCTTCATTTCGGCATTATTTAAGTTCTACTTCTATCAACTAGAAAAAATTTCCTATTTAAATCCCTCTCCTCTTTTCTCAGTTATCTAGAATTAGAATGAAATGAAATAATTAAGCCAGGAAGATGAAATTCAACAGCTTTAAAGTCATTTGCATGGATGGAAAACACATCACATATCTAGGGGATGAGACAAACCTAACTTCCTAGATATGTGAACAAAACCTGAGGTTTTAATTGATCACTTGTTTAACTATAGAGTGTTTTCAAGCATCAGAAGGATTGTAGAGTACATGAAGATAGAGTCTTGACTTACTTGAGAGTAATGATTTTACTTTTGTTTAAATCATCTAGAACTCAGAACACATCCATGTTCAGTTCTTAGAACAACAATTTAATGGGTCATTGGCAAGTTGACATTTATCTAAATTAGAGCAGCCAGACTACAAAAAGAAAACATGAATCAATTATTCATTTGATTGATTGATTGAGTGAGTGAGTGAGGGCCTGTCAGGTAAAAAATACATGAAAAGTAATTTTGTATTAGGATGAAATTACAAAAAGGCGAGAGTGTTTTCAAACATCAGAAAGATTGTGGAGTACATGAGGATAGAGGTTTGAGATGAATAGCTTACAAAATGACCCATCTTAGACTTAGAAGGTACCTCAGAGTCATCTAACTAAATTTATAGCTCTGAAGAACACTTTTTAAAATTTTACCTACAAGTGATCATCCCATCTCTGCTTGAAGACCAACCCCCAGGAAGGAGCAATTTATGTCATTCATATACAGTTACAATTTTTAGGAAGGATTTCTATATATTGAAGCTAAATCTCCCACTCTTCAGCTTCTGCTCATTATTACTATATCTATCTTCTGGAAACAAGTAAAATGAATCTAATCTTCTGCTTATGACAAATACCCTATAAAATCTAATATGATCACCTTAAGTCTTCAGTCTGGACTAAATATTCCAACTTTCTTCAACTGATCTATATATGGCATAAACTTCATTGCTCAAATCATATTGACTGTTTGCTTCTGTATGCACATCAATTTGGTTATGCTTTCTCTCTATCAGTGTTATGTATAGTTTTTAGAGAGATATCTGGTAGGGGAAAGATAGAATGTTTTTCCTCTACTCAAACAGTATTTTTCTTGAGTCTGGGCTATCTTGTCTCTGAACTTAACTCTCAATTTACTCTTCTATGTTACTTTTCTCATGTTATAAGTTTCATGAGAGTTGAGTTATAGATGTAGCTGAGTTAGGCCTTTTAGCATGGCTTACATATTATAGATTCTCAGTTCTGATAGGAAGTGAGGAAAGGATACAGTGTAGTACTAGTGAAAGCTGAAGTTCAGGTGTTATAACCTTGTCTCAAGTTTTCATACATCTAAAAAGCCAGTGAGGTTAAAGAAAGGGAGATGAAGTGTTTGAGTAGTAGAGTTCATTAACTTTCATTTGGGGAAGTAAGTTTCAGAGGGTCTTGCTTCATTTCCCCTAGAGAAATCCATTGATTATTAGAAATAAAAAAGAAGAAAGGATTCATAAACCCCTAAATGTAGCTGTATAAGATCCAAGTTAAACCATAAATCATGTTTCCTAAAACACACATTTCCCAAGGTCATAGGGACTATTTGTAACTCACTTGGTAAGAAAGGATATTTAGATTTAATTTTTTGGATTTTTTAATTCTCCCCTAAATTTTTCTGGTACAGACTTCCTTATGACCATATAATTTGTCCAGGTTTAAAAAGTTAGTAACTGTCTAAAGCAGGTCTTCCTAACTCTAAGCCTAGCAGTCTAAGCCCAGCGTTCTTGCTAGTATAAGCTTCTCACTAATCTCAAAATTTGGGTCTTCATTTATCTTGTTTAATACAGTAAATAAGGAATGATATTACATATAATCAAATCATGGCTTTTCAGAGTCTTAAATGATAATATGAAAACATTTGGGGAAATCACTAAGGCATAATTTCCCTAAAAAAGGAAATAGTTTTGTTTGAAAATTATCCCATGCTTTAATTGCTTATCCAATAATGGGATGCAACATATTTCCTGAAGTGCTAAAATGAAACCTCTAAAACCTACAGCTATATCACCAATAAATAGCATGAAACACTACTATGTATATGTTAAGGACAAAGATGAGACAAGACTGGTAAGAGAGTGGAAGAAATTAGAGATTATGCAAGATGAGAATGAACAAGAGATTGTTAACCTGCATAAGAGGAGCTTTTGGGTGTGGGTTATTTTAAATATTTTCAAGTAATTTATTGTCATGTGGGAGAAAGATTTGAATTTTGTTGCTTTTCCTCATAGAGCAGAATTAAAACCAATGAATGGATTATATGACCACAGAATTAGTGGTGGATCATACTTCTAAAACCATCTTGTTCAATCTCTCCTTCATTTCACACATGAAAAATGGAGGTCCAGAAAGGTTATAACTTCCTATAAGTAGTGAGATTGTTGTAATTTGAATCTAATTCCTCTAAACAAGTTCTCGGCTTCCAAATCCTATACACCTTTCAAATATTTCATACTGCTTCCCTGGAAGTTTTACCAAATAAGACAGACAAGCATGCTAACAGTTAGAACTCATCAGAACTGGAAGAGATCATGGTGATAAGTATTGAGGTTTTCATCATTGAAGACTGACAAGAAACTTGAACTTGTACAATAATACAAGGGATTACTGCTAAAATATAAGCTAGATGAGATAAACTCTTAGGTTCCATCCAACACAAAGACTCTGAGGGTCTTTATGAGATCATAAATGAAAGTTAGAAAGTATGTTTCAGAATGTTTGACTAAAGAAATTCTGCAATTATGCTTTCCCTTTACAATTCTACTACACAAACAAGTTTTAATTGTTTTATATTCTTGCTGTTGGCATGTTTTTCTGCCCAATTAGATTGTAAATATCATGAAACCAGGGATTCTGTCATATTTTTCCATTATATTCCACAGTCACTAATATATTGCAGATCACATATTAAGTTACTAATACATATTACTTGATTGATTGATTGACTGGAAGTAATTGTCAAATGAAGAAATCATCATATTCAGTGGAAGAAAATAAACTCAATAATAATCATTTTGGGGAGGGTAGTTACTAGGCCTGATTGATATACCTTCTTTTTTCTTGGGAACCTGATGTTAAAACCACACAAAGAAATAATATATACCAGTGATTTCTGAACTAAAAACATTTTATATGTCATGTAAATAAAAGGATTGAGAAGAAAGAGTTTGAATTGGAGATATGCCAGGTTTGTGTGCACATGAGAAAAAATAATGGGAACCTTTTACTATATTTAATGAAAATTTTAAAGGTGTCCTTTGAGAAATGTCTGTTGATGTAGCCAGTATGAGATGATCTTGGACAGCTTATAATAGACTTCAATGAAAATTTTCTTTTTACTTGACTATGAATAACCCAGAGAAATAGTATCTCTCCCTCCTTTCTGAATAGCACTTACCTTTTTCAGTCAAAACAAGAAAAACATACCTTCAAAAAACAAAACAAAACAAAAAATAGACAAGAACTCCTGTTGTCTCTAGAATGATTTTTTTTTATGTTTACTACACAGAACCTTCTAAATTCATTTTAAACCCAAATTTAAAAAAAAACAAACAAATATTTCCCATTCCAATGTTTATATAGGCAGATTCAATAATATTTATAAAATTTATTTCCTAAATGGTACAAGTGCAAGAATGAAAGTTCAAAGGACAACCAATAAAACAATAAAAGCCCTATTCTCACTATATTTAGCCACATGCATAAGTTCTTCAATACTTTATTAACAACAAAGCCGTTTATTATGATGGAATGACTTATTAGCATATTTATAACTGTATCCTTTGTGCCTGACCAATAACTTTCAGTCTTTCTAATTTGAACAATCTTTTATTTAAATTTAACTACTTCCCCATTGCAAACAACACCACTGACCTTAATGTCAGACAACATTATCTGCTCAGTAATTTGCACCAATAGTCTCATTGTATTCCTTTTAGCAAAGAAGCTTATCAGGGAAAGTCAGGGAGAGAGAAATCCTCAGCCTTTTGTAAAAGAAATGGAAGTAATAAAACAAAGATTGGATATTAAGAATCGAGACTGGGTAAGCATATAATACAGGTGGCAAAAAGCACAGAATGGCAGTATTTGCTTGCAGTCTTCTAAGTAGTCTACAATAAAGAGCTACATAGGGCAGAGGTAGGTTATGGTGGGCTTTAGAAAACCCTCAGTCTGTGTTGTTTGTTCTATACTTGAGATGCTATGTAAAAACTATGAAACGAGATATAAGAAATTTTGGGTCCTTAGGAAAACCACTGGAAACTTGAAGGGCTATCTTTGGAGATAATGAGCTAATTATTTCATTACTGGAGCACTGAGGTAAGAGGGATAGGATTCAAAGGTCTCCAAATATATTGATTTATATTACATATACCATATTAAATATAAATATATATTAAACATAAGTAATATATTGTTTAGCAACAGTAAACAAGCTCATTGAACCATAGCTAATGTTTTAATTCCCCCCATCCCCCTCCAAGTGCTGAGTATAAGAAAGAAAATTTCATCTCAGGAAACATAATTATGGGAAGAGGAGAAAGAGAAAGAAAAAAAAAACACAGGGAAATCCTGGGTGGCAGAATAGAGTAGTATTTGGAATATCATCATGGGCTCTAAAACAGACAATATAATCATTGACCTTTTGAGAAAAAAAAGGAAGGGAAAAAGGGAAAAGGAAAGGAAGTTGGAAGAGAATGGTGAAAAGGAAGGGAAAAAAGAAATCAGTGATTGGAAGGAATTAAGGAAGATCTGAAAGAAGAGGGAAGGATGAAATAATTAAAACAGGATGAAAAGAAGAAAGGAAGGATGGAAGGAAAGAGGAAAATGAAGGAAAGAAGGAAGGAATAATTTTCCTCTTATTTTAGTTTTTAGATGAACATTGTCCATGTCCTCATTGAAAAATGTAACAGTGCATACCAGATAAAAATATTTAATGATAAGGTCTTTTGTCAAATTTAGTTTCAGGGATAAAAAACTAGCTCATTGCAAATCATTCTAATCAGATTATTATAATGGTTCCAAATATACTCACATTTTAAGACTTGAAATTTTTTGTGTATTTTTAATAAGGAAGAGAGTGGATGATATCTTATTTTAAATGGAAATGAATTTGTTAGTAATCACAAAATATAAAATTAAAGTCTAGATAATAGTCTAATGTCTTTCAAATTCATATTAAAGGCTAATTTTAGCCTTACCATTCTTTTGTAGGCATATTAAAATTGAAGGAAATTTTAAAGTCCTCTAATCCAACCCCTTCATTTTAAATATGAAGAAAGGGGTGTCCAAGGATATTAAGTTATTTACTCCAGTTCACATAGTTATTGAGTAGAACAATGGAAATGCTCTAACTAAATCCATTGCTCTTTCCTCTACATGTTTATCTATCAATCTTCAAGGTCAACCATGCAGTCCATTCATGCAATAACCTAATTCTTTTTCTATCCTAAATATAAACTACCTTTTATAAATCCTGGAATATTAATACCATAATTCTCTTGAAATCTCTGAATATAATTTCAACTTGAAATAGATCTTAGAATGAACAAAACCAAAATATATGAGGTAAATTTTTCCCTTTATCTTTCCCAAGAAGGGGCCACTCAGCTTCTCTTTGTACAGTAGGGTCCACTATAAAGGAGGTAATAGTAGCAGTAGTACCACGTGTAACTTGGTTCAAAAAGCTCCATCCTTAGAGCCAGAAAAAAAAAACAAAAAAAAAAAACAAACAAACAAACAAACAAAAAAAAAACTAAGTTCCTGTTCTGACTCTAATTTATGCTGATTTGCCTGAATAACTTTCATATCTATTAGTGATCTACTCAACTCCAAGGATATGTTTCAGAAAAGGTGCTGTCCTTAGGTGGTGGAGCGAATTGTCTCATCTGGGACTTCCCTTTAATCAAAGAAATCATATTTTATTAACATATAATTTACAGGCAAGTTCACTGCATTTTTCATAGAACTTTTAATTGTTAAAAAGTTCTTCCTTACTTTATTACTGGTCTTGTATGAAATATTTTTGTTGGTCCTACTTCTGTCCCCTCGAGATTTGTTAAGTATTTTTAATACCTCTTTTGTGGTAACCCATTAAGAGATGATTATTTTCTATTATATTAAGAATGCATCATTAATTAAGGAGCTTTTTATTTCCACATTTTTGTTCCATTCCTTGTAGATTAGTCAGTCAGTTTCTGATTGGTTGGTTTGTTGTTTGTTGTCCTTCATTCTCAAAGAAGACCAAAATTACTTCATTATATGAATGGAGTTACAGTGTATCTTGTTGAGGGCGGTAGCCCCTTGATATTCTTTGTTTGATCTCCAACTTCCTTTGGGACTTGGACCTTTGATACAAGATCTGGTCAAACTAGTTTGGGCTATCTGAGCTGGCCAGGGTTTTACAACCCCCATTCTAATCTACTCAGATAGACCAAATGGCATCAGGAAATTCCTTTTTGGGAAGAGACTTCTGTCTGTCCCCAAAAGATAACAAGAGAGTCCTTATCTTATTTATATCACTCTCAGGCTGAATGATTGTGCTCTGGTATAAAAGAGAGAACTCAAAAATCTACTCTTTGCAAAAATGGGCCTTGTACCATGCAGCCATTTTGCCCACCGGCTCTCCGGTGTTCCCCTTCTAATCAATAAAGACTATGTTTCCATACAGCATTAAGTAGCAAATTCCTTTGCTGCCGAACCAGCCCTCGGTTACTTTGGGGAAGGAAGGAGAGAGAGAAAAGGAACTGACCCATCTCTGTTTAGACCCTCCTCAGTTTACTCCTCATCATTTACTCCTCATCATATCTGACTGTGGCTGATCAGACCAATATGAACTCAGAATGTTCTGCCACAGATCAGACACAAATAGTCCCTGTGAACATTTGGAGTGGCTTCTCTAATTTTGTGCATTTTGAGTTTCTTCTGAGCTAATGCAATTCTGCTTTGCTTAGAGAGCACTGCATCTTCTCTGATGAGGGCAAAACAGTCCTGTGCCAGTGTCTTGCCATATAATCAATTCTAAAGTTCCGAAAAGAGGCCTTGAGAATGTACTCATATTGTATTTTCTGACCTCTTATGGATACTTGCCTGTGTGAGTTCTCCATAAAATAATCTTTTTGGCAAGCATGTGTTTGACATTCAAATAACGTGGCCAGCCCAAAGAGTTGTGCTCTCTGCAGTAGAGTTGGAATACTTGGCAATTTAATTTGGAAAAGGAATATTGGTGTCTGGTGTTAGACTTTCCCCACTTTCCTTCAAAGTCTCTCAAACAATGGGCAAGCTCTGGCAATACATGTATCCATCTCCTTATCATTGTGGAGATCCCTAGAAAGTATACTGCCAAGATTAGTATAGTTACCCACAGCATTCAAAATTTCACCATGATCAAGCTAGTTCTTTCTCAGCAGAAGCTCAAGAATTTTATCAAGCCTCCTCATTTAAATATCCACCAATCAGGGTTAATTTCTGTTGTTTGGGATATTAAAGTATTCAGTGTCTCCACTGATTACCTCCAATGACCACTGGTTAGTTGATTATTGACAAGCCTAAGAAATTAATAAATTATTAATTAGCAATTTTTTTTCTCTCAGGTTGTTTTTTCCCCCTCACTCATCTCACTATCACACTTCTAAAGACAGCCATATTATTCTTCCTTTTAGTTAATGACTGAAAATCTGTAGTTCTATCATAGATTCCCAAGACATCATTTTCAGGCCCATCATCAAAGTGGTTTCTGCCTCCTGGATGTACTTTATTATGTCATTAAAGGGGAAGTAATAATGAGATAAACATTCAATTTTATATCAGACAACATCAGGTTCAAATTCTAGCTTTGTGTAACCTTATACAACTTATTTTCAATTTCTGGGCCTCAGTTTTCTTACTATCCTTATAAAATAGTGAGTTTGGATTAAATTACTTCTAAATTCTTTCCCATTACTAGCTTTATAGGTGTCCTGTGTGTCCTGTCTAGCACAAATTACAAATAAGAATAGGGAAAGAATCTGTGAGTTCATTGGGTAAAGGGAATTCCCAAAGGAAGAACTTCCTTCCACCAATTCAGGACAACACCTTCTTTGTAACTAATAGACTTGGATAGTGAGTAGGAAATAATAAGTTAAGTAATTTGTCTAGGATCAAAAAAGCCCAGCAAGGATTAGAGACTTAACTTGAATTCAAGTCTTCTTAGCTCTCAGGATGGCTCTTTATAAATCAAGGTTCACTGCTTCCAATACTAGAATTATTACCTTCTTTATTACAAACCCTGTTATGTACAAGCTTTTATTATCTTTGTTGACCAGCACAACCCAATATTGATTCACATTGAACTTGTGGTCAACTAAAACTTCCACTTCTCTTTTTTTTATATCAATTGGTATTATTTTATGTCCACATTCTATTCTTATATGATTCAATTCTGAATTTAAAACTAGGATTTGTATTTGTCCATATTATATTTCCCTATTAAATATAACTTGTCATCCAGTATTTCAAGAACATATTAAATTCCATTAACCAACATTTATATTCTCTATCTCTCTCAGCTTTGTATTACATGCAATTCTGATAAATATTTAATCTACATTGCACTACAAATCATTTATATGGCTGTTAAACAGAACAAGAACATGCACAAACCCACATGTCACATACCAGTAGAGATTGTTCTCCATGCTTATAATTCATTAGTTGAAACTCTTTATATATGATTTTAGCCAGTTACAAGTTCATATAACTGTACTATCATGAAGTTCAAATTTCTCAGTGCTTCTAGAAGGAATGTCTCAGTAAATTTTCATTTACTAAATCAGAAGAATTTATCAAACTGCTAAACTATAAGGATCATATTATCAAAGATTTAAAACTTTCCAGTACTTAGAGATGTCTGGTAACAATCTAATTCATATTGTAGATAGAGAAATTGAAATCACAAGAAATCTTGCCAAGATGTAGGAAGGAACAGAGGCAACAAAACCTAGGTCCACTCACCCTAAGTTCCATGCTACAGTGTGCTGGCAAATGACATTAGAATGCAGAATTTTTTCTTAGTCACTTCATAGTTGCTAGTGATGATTGTCTTCACTTCTAATGCACCTAAGCCATGAGTTTGATTGCTCATTTTGCATTTTTTTCCAGGGATTGTCCTTAAACTCACTGGTCAATGGCTTTATGAATCTACCTTTCTCCCACTTTTTAATATTTAGAAATATTTATGTATCCAGTTTTCTGGGACATTTTTAAATTTTCTGTGATTCTTCAGTTCACCAATAGCCCTTCAGTAATCATGTATGCAATTTATGTTCATATTTTAGTATGAAATTGGTTTGAATCAAGAGACTTGAACTTTTCTAAAGTATCCAGGTATTCATCTTACATTTTAATGACCTAACAATATTATCTTAGTTATTCTTATATTTCCCTTTCCATACCAAACAATATTATTCTTGATAGAGATGACAGTACTGAAAATAAAAGTTTTGATTCTGCTTCCTCTGTATCATCAATTAGCCTTATAACTATAATTATATCATTAATAATATATAATTAAATCAGTGAGCCCAGTTTTCCCATCTTTTTATGGTCAATATATACTTTAAAATATATGTGTTTGGGGGAGAGGAGGAGGAATTTGTAAAGGTGTGAGGAAAAAAAGAAGGTTAGAATAACCGTAAGGGGTTGAGATGTAATAAAGAGACAAATAAAGTGGAAAGGATTCCTGTTCATGATTGAGAGTCTAGCTATTGTTCTATCATATGTATTTATAGTGACTTGGTCAGAATGTTTTATATTGTCGTATATCCAGTAACACAAGGAACTCCAGATGATTGTCTCCTCTATTATTGCAGAGCAAATTAGTAAGAGCATAATACATGTATGATAGAGGCAACCCACAACTGTAATTTGATAGGGTGTGTACCTCAATGGAACAAGAGATCTCAAGAGTATGGGATCCTAGTTAACAATAAAGTTAAAACTGTGAAATCTCATATACCTGGAAATCTTATATTCTAATAGGGGCAGAAAGCAGATCAGTAAGGCTAAATGTCTAGAAAGAGAATATCAGGAGATTTATAGACATGATGATTTGATTCATCCTTGGTAAGATGATGATTAGATAGAATTTTGGAATAGAAATAATATATATTGATTTCCTGTAGCATAGGCTAGGCTAATTTTTTTTGGTTTTGTTTTTTCATAATGTCCTGCCATGTAGACTAGGTAGCTTTTCCTAGCACACTTGACCAATCATGTAGACTAGAACATTTTTTTCTTTAAAAGATATTGAAAACTGCATAGAATTTTGATTGGTCCATCCAGCTACATTTCAGATCATTTACCTGAATGTTCTTCATAATGTTCTAAAAGTTAATACATGAAAAATTAGGAGTCTAAAACCTTATACTTCACACCTGCTATAGATCAGAATGTCATCAGGTTAGATAAAAGAGAAGATGCTTCCAACTGAATTAATGCTGCATATTATTGCTAAGTAAGCTTCCTTTTGTCAATGTCTACAAGTTTCTCCTTATTTTACAAACTGAACCTGGTCTGAATCATGCTGGTCTAAATCAGTTCTGACCTACAACTGACATGAAACATGAAACATCATTCCATGTATGGTCTCAAACCCTCATTGAAGATGTCTATGGTTACTGGTCACTTCTGATTGTTTGAGCCATTCTTTATTGTATAATTTCACAGCAAGACTTGTACCTGAGATTCTAGCTCTGGTTAGGCTACTGCTAGTCTGAGACCAAGTGGCAGGGTTTCTGCTTCATTCTGGTAGTAAGAAAGTCTGGCATTTTAAAACTCTATGGTAGGGGCAGCTAGGTGGCGCAGTGGATAGAGCACCAGCCTTGAATTCAGGAGGACCCGAGTTCAAATCTGGTATCAGACACTTACCACTTCCTAGCTGTGTGACCCTGGGCAAGTCACTTAACCCCAGCCTCAGGAAAAACAAAACAAAACAAAACAAAACTCTATGGTTATGTACAATTGAGGTCTTGTTGCTTTTCTTAGAGTTGCTGGCGAATTAGAAAATATGTTTGGATAAATATTCCTTATCACTATTGTATTTTATTTCTTTCCAGTTTTGGGATCTCTATTAGGAAGATATCACTCATTATTCTTTATCTTCTATCTTCATCAAAATCTCTCCACCATTAGACTCATGGATCTGTATTCTGGTGTATATATATATATATATATATATATATATATATATATATATATATATATATATATATATATATATATATATATATATATATATATATATATATATATATATATATATATATATATATATACATATATATATATATGTGTGTGTGTGTGTGTATTTAACATATTATACTCAATTTTCTCTTTTCTCATATTTTTTTATTTTGAAAAGATGTGAATATCCTTCCATCACTTATTTCTCAGCCAAGTTCCAGTCTACCATTGATTTATCTAAAGTCCTATTTGTCATATTTATACTTTTTATTAATATTTTACACATTCTTTAAAAAATTACTAATAATCATAGTATACTCTTAGATTTTCAAAGCATTTTATCTCCTTAAGAGATACATGCTGTTATTGTCTCCCTTTTACAGGTGGCAAAAGTGAAGTAGAGAGCGCTTGATTAGTCACACAGTTAGTGTCTGAGGCTGGATTTGCATTCAGGTCTGCCAGACTCCACCAAAGTGGTCTTTCTACAATTGTACCTGCATGATACTCTAAAAATTGGTACAGATATATCTGAAACAATAAATTTTTTTCTCTACTTTCTTTACATATGTTCTAATGTGAATTACTATGTACCTGATAGCTGCTTGTGTAAGCTTCTTGTTTTTACAATTTTTCCATTTGCCAGGAAAAACATATTTAAGTTGGTCTGTCTCTAGGTCTCCATAGTCAGCAAGGTCAGGTTTGACTGCCTTGTTGTGAGCAATTAACATCAGGTTGCAAGTTAACTTAGTTAATTAACTCAGTAAGGTCTCAGCTTACCTCTTTAATAAAATCACTGCATAAAATTAGCAAACTTACAGAACATTGGCTAGAATAACTGAAAATCATTTACTCACCACTTTTCCTCTTTCTTTACTTTGATTATTTACCATAGGATGCTGGGACTTCAAACTAGTTTATGAACATCAGAGTATATTTATCTATTTACCTGTCATTTTATCTATCAATAATTAATCTATAATCATTTATTAAGTTCTTATGACATGCCAGGGACTGTAATAGATTATGGTCATACAAGTATGAAGAATGAAATGATCCTTACTCAAAATGAGTTTACATTCTAATGAATGTAATATAATAACATTATTAATAATAAATAATAAATTATTAATAATAAATGATAAAAAAACATTGCTAATATTAACCCAGCAATTACTTAGTTATTTTTATCAGCTGCCACATTTTCCAACCTATAATTAATTTTCCTTTTCCTTTAGGCTGTCTAGAATATTTTGAAATATGCTCCTTTGTATTACATGCATGGAAAGGACAAAAGGTTGTCAGAGGCAAATGAAAAATTTAACCATTCCAAATCATACAATTTCTATTATCAATTATCTACAGACAATTTGCATTTTTGAAGTGAGATTAGAGGTGGTTGTGATTTCTAGAACTGTCCTTAGTAGAAGGTGAACATACAAAGCTATATACCTAGATATAATAAATATTATATTTATTAATATTAAGGATTTCTATTGACTGGGGTTCAGATTGGTCTATCACACAGCTGGCACTATGACAAAAGTCTCTCTCAATACCTTCTTGTCAGCATACTGAGTTAGCCTAAACAATAACAAATATTGTGAGTTCATATCCACCAGATCCAGGATTTCTGCATTTATAGATATAAGTACAAAGTGTATCCTTTTGCATTTAGCTTAAAAAAAAATTGGCATGATAGCTAGTCTTTTAAGTACCTACAAGGAAGCATAGGTAGAATTTGTTAGTATCAAAACAACTTTGTTGGATTATAAGAAAAAATAGAATGCAACACTAGTTAATTACACCCAAACAGCAGAGTGCAGAACTTCAACTTCAATACCTGATGGAATCTTTCAGGTTTCCATGGCAATAAAAAGTTGAGAGTTTTCCAGTAGAGCCTTCTTGAAAAAGAAATGTGAAAAAAATGTATGTAATTTTTCAGAAATTTAGCAAGTAATCATAGATTCAGTCCTAGAATCATGGAGATTTAAAATAGAAATGGATATTAGACATAATCTGAGGAAACTGAGGCTGGTGTAATTTAATCATGTTTTCTTGACTAATTAGCTGCTCAATGGCAAAACAGGCCTGTGAATCTAGATATCGTAGTCTTATATTCTTTCCACTAGTATTCTGTATGTATTTTGACCTGGCTGTACTCTGAAAGGCAGAGATAAACTATTTTAGAAAAAAATAATTTAGAAGAAATTATTTTCTTAATGATCTCTAATAGAATTATTGTGGTCATTCATTTCACTTTTGCAGATTATATTTCCTGATTTTTTTGTGAAATATTCTTACTGAAAAGTGATAGACAAATATCTATCATCTGGTATCCAATGTTCTGAAGATGTGATCCTTCCGTTACTATATGTAGTTTTTATTAACTAAAGGGTAACCTTAGATTTAAGGAGAGGTAGTAACTCCTAGGTTTTTTACTCTAATGAAAGCCATTTCTATATTCTTTTGCAATGCAATTAACATTGATATATTTACTTTTGTAACCCAGTTAAAAGTCATGTGACTATGGAATCATAAACATAATTTTCATCCTTTACTAAGGCAGGTATTACCTGGTTTTTCTTCCTCTTTCCTGTTCTTAGCATTGTTCCCTGCATGTAGAAGAATTTAGTTTTGGGATAAGTGTGAGTTTCTAAAGGCGACTAGTTTTTCTTAGAAATTTCAAAGTCATATTCATAAAAAAAGCATCAAAATATAGCATCATGTTAATGTTACTGAAGTATGAACAGTGATTTTATTCCTGATTTTTGATATAACCATTCTAAAATAAGTACCATTGTAAATTACTCCCACCTATTAAAAGTGTTAAGTGGTAAATAAAACTTAAAATGTTGAGAACATTTAGGGCTTGATAGAATTCATTTCCAAGGAATTTCTGGCACAAGTCTAGCCAAATAAAAAGGGATATATGATAACCTGGAAGTTACACTAGTTCAGAGAAACCATAAATGTGGCGACTTCTCATGGGGATTCAAGAGTCTACTGTTATTTATTTGTATGAATGGGATCTGGGAACTTATAAAAGCTTGACCAGCCTTAGGAATGATGCGGTACAACAGGTAGAGTGGGACTTCCGGCCAAGATGGCGGCGTGGAGGCAGACAGCTGCTTGAGCTCCTCGTTTTCTCTCAGAACTTACTTCATGACAAGCCTCTGACTTAATGCTTGACCCAGAAAGAAATCCACAAATTATCACCAAGAGAAGACATCCTTGAAAGTCGCCAGAAAAGGTCTGTGTTTGTTCGGGGGAGGGTCAATCAGACTGGGCGCAGACTGAGGGCAGACAGCCAGAGCAAGACAGGCAGCTCACACAGCTCAGACCGGAGGGGGAGGGGTGTGATCTCTGTCGTTTTTGTGAAAGGGCTTTTGCCCCAGTGTGGATGCTCCGTCTTGGCAGCAAGCCAGGAGCGGTGAAGAGGGTGTAAACACTGGAGGTGAAGATTAAAACCCCAGAAAGCCAGCGTCTCTCAGAGCCCGGCCACCCCCAACCCCCACCTGGACTGACTCGGTGCGTTCTCGGAGCCTCAGAGCGCAGACTCAGTACAGTCATTGCTGTTCTGTTAGTGGCTCTCTGCTGCCCTACCCCCAGTCTGTAGAGGAAGCCCATTAATACCATCCAGACCTATCCCCCGCAAAACAGACCAATTGTTTCTCTTGTCAGTTTGTTTTCTTTGATTCCTACTCTGACAAAATGAACAAAAAATTCAAAAGGGCTCTAACCATTGACAGCTTCTGTGTGGAGAGGGAGCAGACTTCAAATGCTGAAGAGACTAGGAACAGAATGTCCCCAGATGTATCCCCTGGGAGGGATATAAGCTGCTCCTCAATACAAAAGAACCTCATAGAGGAAATCAAAAAGGCTCTCACAAGAGAGCTGGAAGAGAAATGGGAAAAGGAAAGGGAAGCTTGGCAAGAGAGCCTGGAGAAGTCATCCCATGCATTCAAAGACAGAATGGATAAAGAAATCAAATCATTGAGAAACAAGATTAGTGAGCTGGAAAAGGTAAACAACTCCAAGGAAAACAGGATTAGAGAGCTGGAAAAAGAAATCAGCTCTCTAAAAAATACAATGGAAAAAAATTCCATAGAAGATAAAAACTCAATTGGACAATTACAAAGAGATATAAAAAAAGTGAGTGAAGAAAATACATCATTGAAAATTAGACTGGAACAAGTAGAAATGAATGACTCAAGGAGAAACCAAGAGGGAGTCAAGCAAAACCAGAGAAATGAGACAATTGAAAAGACTGTCAAGTACCTTACCAGAAAGACAACAGACCTGGAAAACAGATCCAGGAGAGACAATTTGAGAATAATCGGACTCCCTGAAAAATGGGAGGAAAAAAAGAGCTTGGACACCATTTTCGAGGAAATTATCAAAGAGAACTGCCCAGACGTTTTGGAAACAGAGGGTAAAATAGACACTGAGAAAATTCATCGATCACCTACTGAAAGGGACCCTAAAATCAAAACGCCAAGAAATATAGTGGCCAAGTTCAAGAACCATCAGACAAAGGAAAAGATATTGGAAGCTGCTAGAAAAAAACAATTCAGATATGGAGGATCCACAATAAGGATAACACAGGATCTAGCAGCGTCCACATTAAAAGAACGCAGGGCCTGGAACATGATATTCCGAAAGGCTAAGGAACTTGGTATGCAGCCAAGAGTGACTTACCCAGCAAGAATGAGCATCATTTTCCAGGGAAGAAGATGGACATTTAACGAAATAAATGAATTCCATCTATTTTTGATGAAAAAGCCAGACCTACATAAAAGGTTTGATCTTCAAATACAGAACTCAAGAGACTTCTAAAAAAGGTAAAAAGAAATCTTGAGAACTATACTTCTGTCAAAAAAATATGTAAAGAACATATGTACAATTTGTCTTAGAAACTAGAGGTGGAAAGGAGATTATATCATAAAAAAGTATAAAGTGGTGGTACTACATCTCATGAAGAGGCAAAGGTAACCTATTATATCTGAGAGAAAGAAAGGAGGGAGATGAACATAGCGTGTATCAATAGACATATTCGATTTATGGTGAAACTTCTTCCACTTCATTGAAAAGTGAAAGGGAAGGAGTAAGCTAAGGGGAAGGGAATACAGTAATTTCGAGGAAAAGGGATAAAATAAGGGGAGGATCTTTAAGGTGGGGGAGGGATCCTAAAAAGGGAGGGCTGTGAAAAGCAAGTGGTGTTTACCAGTTTAATACTGGATAGGAGGGTAAAAGGGAAGGAAAGGGGAAAAGCATAAGCAGGGGTTAATAGGATGGCAAGCAATATAGAATTAGTCCTTCTAACCATAAATGTGAATGGGGCAAACTGCCTCATAAAGAGGAAGCAGTTAGCAGACTGGATTAAAAGTCAGAATCCTACTATATGTTGTTTACAGGAAACACACCTGAAACAGGATGAGACATTCAAACTAAAAGTAAAAGGGTGGAGCAGAATCTATTATGCTTCAGGCAAAACCAAAAAAGCAGGAGTAGCCATCCTCATCTCAGATCAAGCAAAAACAAAAATTGATCTAATTAAAAGAGATAAGGAAGGGCATTATATCCTGCTAAAGGGAAGCATCAATAGTGAAGCCGTATCAATATTAAACATGTATGCACCAAGTGGTGCAGCATCTAAATTCTTAAAAGAGAAATTAAGAGAGCTGCAAGAGGAAATAGATAGCAAAACTATAATAGCGGGAGATCTCAACCTTGCACTATCAGAATTAGATAAATCAAACCACAAAATAAATAAGAAAGAAGTCAAAGAGGTAAATAGAATACTAGAAAAGTTTGATATGATAGATCTTTGGCGAAAGCTAAATGGAGACAGAAAGGAATATACTTTCTTCTCAGCAGTTCATGGAACCTATACAAAAATTGATCATATACTAGGGCATAAAAACCTCAAAATCAAATGCAGTAAGGCAGAAATAGTAAATGCATCCTTTTCAGACCATAATGCAATCAAAATAACATTTAATAAAAAGCCAGGGGAAAACAGACCAAAAAATAATTGGAAACTAAATAATCTTATACTAAAGAATGATTGGGTAAAACAGCAAATCATAGACATAATTAATAACTTCACCCAAGAAAATGACAATAATGAGACATCATACCAAAATGTGTGGGATACAGCCAAAGCAGTAATTAGGGGAAGTTTTATATCTCTACAGGCCTACTTGCATAAAATAGAGAAAGAGAGGGCCAACGAATTGGGTTTACAACTAAAATTGCTAGAAAAGGAACAAATTAAAAACCCCCAGACAAACACAAAACTTGAAATTCAAAAAATAAAAGGTGAGATTAATAAAATTGAAAGTAAAAAAACTATTGAATTAATTAATAAAACTAAGAGTTGGTTTTATGAAAAAACCAACAAAATAGACAAACCCTTAGTAAACCTGATTAAAAAAAGGAAAGAGAAAAAGCAAATTGATAGTCTTGAAAATGAAAAGGGTGAACTCACCACTAATGAAGAGGAAATTAGAACAATAGTTAGGAGCTACTTTGCTCAACTTTATGCCGATAAATTTGATAACTTAAATGAAATGGAAGAATACCTTCAAAAATATAGCTTGCCCAGATTAACAGAGGAAGAAGTAAGTAGTCTAAATAGTCCCATCTCAGAAAAAGAAATAGACCAAGCTATTAACCAACTTCCTAAGAAAAAGTCCCCAGGACCAGATGGATTTACAGGTGAATTCTACCAAACATTTAAAGAACAACTAACTCCAATGCTATGTAAACTATTTGAAAAAATAGGGATTGAAGGAGTCCTACCAAATTCCTTCTATGACACAGACATGGTACTGATACTTAAACCAGGTAGATCGAAAACTGAGAAAGAAAACTATAGACCAATTTCCTTAATGAATATTGATGCTAAAATCTTAAATAAGATATTAGCAAATAGACTTCAGAAAATCATCCCCAGAATAATACACTATGACCAAGTGGGATTTATACCAGGAATGCAGGGCTGGTTTAATATTAGGAAAACTATTAGTATAATTGACCATATTAATAATCAAATTAATAAAAACCATATGATCATCTCAATAGATGCAGAAAAGGCATTTGATAAAATCCAACATCCATTCCTACTAAAAACGCTTGAGAGTATAGGAATAAATGGACTATTCCTTAAAATAATAAGGAGCATATATTTAAAACCTTCAGTAAACATCATATGTAATGGTGATAAACTAGAACCTTTCCCTGTTAGATCAGGAGTGAAACAAGGTTGCCCACTATCACCATTACTATTCAATATAGTACTAGAAACTCTAGCCTTGGCAATAAGAGCCGAGAAAGAGATCCAAGGAATTAGAGTAGGAAATGAAGAAATCAAATTCTCACTTTTCGCAGATGACATGATGGTATACTTAGAGAACCCCAAAGACTCTGCTAAAAAGCTATTAGAAATAATTCAGAATTTTAGCAAAGTCGCAGGATACAAAATAAATCCACATAAATCCTCAGGATTTTTATACATTACCAACACAATCCAACAGCAAGAGATACAAAGAGAAATTCCATTCAAAATAACAGTCGATAGTATCAAATATTTGGGAATATATCTACCAAAGGAGAGTCAGGAATTATATGAGCAAAATTACAAAACACTTGCCACAAAAATAAAGTCAGATTTAAATAATTGGAAAGACATTCAATGTTCTTGGATAGGCCGAGCGAATATAGTAAAGATGACAATACTCCCCAAACTAATCTATTTATTTAGTGCTATACCAATCAGACTCCCAAGAAACTATTTTAATGACCTAGAAAAAATAACAACAAAATTCATATGGAAGAATAAAAGGTCGAGAATTGCAAGGGAACTAATGAAAAAAAAGTCAGAGGAAGGTGGTCTAAGTGTACCTGATTTAAAGCTATATTATAAAGCAACAGTCACCAAAACCATTTGGTATTGGCTAAGAAATAGACTAGTTGATCAGTGGCATAGGTTAGGTTCACAGGACAAGATAGTGAATAAAAATAGCAATCTAATCTTTGACAAACCCAAAGATCCCAAATTTTGGGATAAAAATTCATTATTTGACAAAAACTGCTGGGAAAACTGGAAATTAGTATGGCAGAAACTAGGCATGGACCCACATTTAACACCACATACTAAGATTAGATCAAAATGGGTCCAAGATTTAGGCATAAAGAACGAAATCATAAATAAATTGGAGGAACATGGGATGGTTCACCTCTCAGACTTGTGGAGGAGGAAGGAGTTTGTGTCCAAGGGAGAACTAGAGACCATTATTGATCACAAAATAGAACATTTTGATTACACCAAATTAAAAAGTTTCTGCACAAACAAAACTAATGCAAACAAGATTAGAAGGGAAGTAACAAATTGGGAAAAAATTTTTACAGTTAAAGGTTCTGATAAAGGCCTCATCTCCAAAATATACAGAGAATTGACTTTAATCTATAAGAAATCAAGCCATTCTCCAATTGATAAATGGTCAAAGGATATGAACAGACAATTTTCAGATGATGAAATTAAAACTATTTCCACTCATATGAAAGAGTGTTCCAAATCACTATTGATCAGAGAAATGCAAATTAAGACAACTCTGAGGTATCATTACACACCTGTCAGATTGGCTAAGATGACAGGAACAAATAACGATGAATGTTGGAGGGGCTGTGGGAAAACTGGGACACTGATGCATTGTTGGTGGAGTTGTGAAAGAATTCAACCATTCTGGAGAGCAATCTGGAATTATGCCCAAAAAGTTATCAAAATGTGCATACCCTTTGACCCAGCCATACTACTACTGGGCTTATACCCCAAGGAACTACTAGAGAAGGGAAAGGGTCCTGTATGTGCCAAAATGTTTGTGGCAGCCCTTTTCATAGTGGCTAGAAGCTGGAAGATGAATGGATGTCCATCAATTGGAGAATGGTTGGGTAAACTATGGTATATGAATGTTATGGAATATTATTGTTCTATAAGAAATGACCAACAGGAGAAATATAGAGAGGCTTGGAGAGACTTACATCAACTGATGCTGAGTGAAACGAGCAGAACCAGAAGATCATTATACACTTCAACAATGATACTGTACGAGGATGTATGCTGATGGAAGTGGATGTCTTCAACATAGAGAAGAGCTAATCGAATTCCAATTGATTAATGATGGAAAGAACCAGCTACATCCAGAAAAGGAACAATGGGAAAATGAATGTAAACTGTTATTTATACCTTCTGAATCCAATTCTTCCTGTGCAACAAAAAATTCGGTTCTACACACATATATTGTATCTAAATTATACTGTAATATATTTAACATATATAAGACTGCTTGCCATCTGGGGGAGGGGTTTGGGGGAGGAAGGGAAAAAATCTGAATAGAAGTAAGTGCAAGGGATAATGTTATAAAAAAATTACCCATGCATATGTATTGTCAAAAAATGTTATAATTATAAAATAAAATAAAAATAAATTAAAAAAAAAAAAAAAAAAAAAAAAAAAAAACAACAGGTAGAGTGAACTTCAGTAATGACTGTTAATTATCCTCAAACATCTGTAGAGGAAAAGACTTTTTAGAGGCATATATAGTTGACAGATAGAATACTGTGCCAGGAATCAGGAATAATTAAGTTCAAATCTTACTTCAGACACTTATTCCTTGTGTGACCCTGTTAGGCATGTATGCCCTGTTTACCTCAGTTTCTTCTACTTGAGTTGAAGATAATATAGCACCTTCCTCCCAGGACTGTTGTGAAGATCTGTTAGGATTACAAGGTGAGAACTCAGGTTGGCTGGACAGTGACGAGGTAATAATTGTAAAGTGCTTAGCACAATGCTCCATATACAGTAAGCACCATGTAAATGCTAGGTATTATTATTAATAATAAATAATATAATAATATCATCTACCTCACAGGATTGTTGCGAGGATAAAATAATATATTTATAAAGTAGTTAGCAATTTATTCAATAAAGAAGCTTGTTCCCTTCCACCCTTTGAGAAGAGCCAACCTTTTAGAAAGAACATTTTGATTTTTGATTCAATTTCAGAAATCCACCCCCTTTAAAATATAAATTTATAATTGCTTACAGTTTCCTAGCTTGGCACCGAAAAGCTTTGATTGATAGGTTACTATTGTTATTATTGATGTTTTTGGTGCATGGGGATAGATTTCAGTTATTTTGGAGTATTTGATCATAGTATTCTAAATATGGACCCTAATTGAGAGTAATCTGACTTTGCATCTGAATTGGAATGGTGGTGGTAGAAAGCAAAGGAGAGTTTGTAGAAAACTTTATAGAGAGTTTACTCTTTTGTGATCGTCATTTTGACGCCAAATAAAGCCATTTCTATGTTAAAGGAAAAAAAAAGATTTTTTTTACAATGAAAATTAACCTTGTTATATTTGCATTATATTAACCCAGTTAAGTCATGTGACTAAATTCATAAACACAATTTTCATCCTTTACTAAGCCCAACATTTTTAATTTTAAAACATGTATGACACTGTTTTCCTTTAGAGGGGTTTTAGAGCAGAACTGGAATTTTTAAATGTTAGTTCAATATAGCTACCATAACTATGAATATAATTTTTGTTTTTACAAAATTATTTTCAAAATCATGTGTAATCATATGTTCTATTGAGATAAATATTAAATAGATAGTTGTTGCTTTTTGATTATCCTCTGAATTCTAAATGATCACATATTTTTTTCTGGTCTTCCAACTTAATTAAAAGCTTCATACTACAGCATGTCTAAGAGACTTAATGGACAATCATTTCTTTGGTCTGGCTATCTATTCGTGTACTTAGTATGTCAAAGACGTGGGAGTAGATTTTTAGTATAAATTATGGGTTACTTGAACCCAGAGCAATATATAAACTGTATTTCCTAGGGAAAGAGTTTTTGAAAAAGATCATCTCTAAATGCATGAAATAATTTATTTCACCAGGAATTTATAAGTTTGATAAGTTGTTACACCACCTGTTTTTTTTCCTGCTCTTTTTCTATTTCTACACTTTTCTTTATATCTCTCCTTTCAAACAATCAAAGGTTCTTTCAAACAACAGCAGGAAGGAGTGTTAAATGAACAAAAGAAACTGAGGAGCTAGTAAAGTCATGTTTGTAGAGGGGACCCTGTGATTGGAAAGTTGAAGGGGGAAATTGGGAAGGCCCAAAATCACAGTTGAGATTTTTTTTTATAGTATTATGTATACGAAGAGAAGAAAACAACTTTAGGATAAATAAAGCCTCCAGAGATTCATGGTGATACAGCTTCTTAAGCAAAGAGCAATAGAATAATAGGCCTAGATGCCAGAGCTTTCAATGTGTGGCAAGATTTTCCTTTCTTGTGTTAAAAAAAATGTTATAAATTCTACTGGTAAAAGAGAATCATCTCACTTTTACTGATACACACACAAACACACACCTTTATATGTATACACAAATGTGTATACATATACATACATGCACATATACACATATATGGACAGATATAGAAATATGTATGTACACATATACTAATTGTAGTCAAATGTGGCTATGACAAGAGAACACTTTGAAGACTAGTAATGTGTTGCAATGAAAGTTTTAATATATGATGATTTTGGAGCTAGCTTGTATCTTTGTCCCATAGAGGATGCCTCAGAGATCATTTAGTCCAGTCTTCATTTTAGAAGTGAGAAAACTGAGGATTTATGAAGCATTAAGATTCAGAGCCAGGATTCAATTCTTGCCCCTCTACAATATAGCAGGTAACCTCTTAGTGTGAGATCTCTAAGTATTCTTATATACTTTCACATCTCTTTTAAAAGGTTTTAAGAATTGGAACCTATGGTTACAAATTTTTATAGTATTTCAGATTGCCTGACCTAGAACCCCTTGCTGAAAGTACAAATCATTTTTTTGGCCATAAAATAAGCCTGTAGGAAAATAGACCCCTGTGGTTAGGTCTATCAAAAAAAAATGGACAATGATGTTTTGCACGGGCAGGAAATTTTGAACAATTACTTTATATAAAACTTGAGAGAAACTTATTCACTGTGGCTTTTAGTCTTGCTTCTAACTGGCAAAGTAAATCAAATTTGAATTGAATTAATATGTTGCTCAGAAATCTAGATAATAATGTTAAAATTATCTTGAGTGATAAGCTTAAGAAATGTTTTAAGTTTAATTTTATTGGTTTATCTCTTTATTTTACAAATCCATTTATAATGTAGATAACAAAATGACAAAGCTTTGCAATGAGACAAAACTGATTTTTCTCAAGATGAACTGAACTTATAAAAATTTAGATGAGTTTCCCCTTCCTTTATATGATTTAGATCAAAAACAGAAATAATCACATAATATAACAATAGATAGAATTAAAATAGCACATCAGTGTTACAATGATTGCTTGCAATTACTAACAGTGTTCTGATTTCACTATATGCTTATATGGATAAATTAGAGTAAAATTCTATTACTTTCATTGGAGGCAATGTAATAAATACATTCATATACATATACACATATATATGTATATATGCATATATCTCTAACATACATATAATATAAAATATATGAATACATATATATATATATATATATATATATATATATATAAAATTTTATATAACACACTACTTTATTTAATTGGGTGGTAATACTCTCTACCAAAACCTGCATTCTTATTTATATTTATGGTTTGCAAAGTGTTTTATAATTATAATTCCATTTTATTCTTTCAACAACCCTGAGAAGCAGATGCTGTTTATTTTATATATTGCCAAATGGAGCACAGAGAGAAGAAGACATTTGCCTATAGACACTCAGCTAGTCAGGATCCACAGTCAGCTCTTGCTGATTCTAAGGGCAATATACTATCTACTGTGTAATCTAATAGATTTGCTGCTAAACTTATAATACAGTATATTCCAAAAATCTCAATACACATTTCAGCTTTGGTAACTTTCATGGCTTAAAACTGTAGAGACCTTTGGGATACTCTGTATTAAAATCATACTACAGTGAAGGCAATAAGACCTGTTTTTTTCCCTTTAAATAGAAATCAGAAACATTTATTCCATTAGACAAGCATCAATATTTTTAAAAATCTGTGTATGTCTGTGTGTGTGTGTGTGTGTGTGTGTATTTGTGTGTGTGTGATGATGAGAATGGGTGGAGGGAGGATATGACTTGTGATTTCATTGGAAAGAGGAATTATTGGTATGGAAATATGCTCCTCTGGTACAGAAAAGCTAGTTTTTCTGTAACTTGGATTTTCAGAGAGTTGGTTGGGGCACTGAGAGGTTATGTAGCTTGCCTAGTCACATAATCCATATGTTTCAGAGGCTGGAAATTGCACCGAAATATTTCTGAATCTAAGAATTGTATGACAGAGATATTCCTTGGTATGGTACCATAGGACAGCAACAAAGCAGTAACAGCAAAAAATATCAAAAGAATGAATAATAGCAGCCACTCCCTAGAACTTAGGAAACCCATTTATCCAAATCAATAGTAAAGAAAATTAGGGACATTGGGGATACAACTCCCCAGTCTCTCAGATAACTCAGTTCAAACAAAGGATAGAAAATCCCAGATCTTACCTAAGATGAAAATATCCTGATGTCTCTCGTGTAGAAAGCTGAAAAAAAAAAAACAAAAAAACAAAACTAGGCATAGACCCACACTTAACATCATACACAAGATAAGATCAAAATGTGTTCATGATCTAGGCATAAAGAATGAGATTATAAATAAATTAGAAGAACATAGGATTGTTTACCTCTCAGACCTGTGAAAGGGAAAGGAATTTGTGACCAAAGAAGAGATTATTATTAATCACAAAATAGAAAATTTTGATTATGTCAAGTTAAAAATCTTTTATACAAACAAAACTAATGCAGATAAGATTAGAAGGGAGGCAATAAACTGGGAAAACATTATTTACAATTAAAGGTTCTGATAAAGGCCTCATATCCAAAATATATAGAAAAATTGACTCTAATTTATAAGAAATCAAGCCATTTTCCAATTGATAAATGGTCAAAGGATATAACAGACAAAATTTTGGTGATGAAATTAAAACTATTTTTACTCATATAAAAAGATGTTCCAAATCAATATTGATCAGAGAAATGCCAATTAAGAGAACTCTGAGATACCACTACACACTTGTCAGATTGGCTAAAATGAGAGGAAAAGATAATGATGAATGTTGGAGGGGATGGGGAAAACTGGGACACTGATACATTGTTGGTGGAGTTGTGAACGAATCCAACCATTCTGGAGAGCAATATGTAACTATGCTCAAAAAGTTATCAAACTGTGCATACCCTTTGATCCTGCAGTGCTATTACTGGGCTTATACCCCAAGGAACTACTAAAGAAGGGAAAGGGACCTGTATGTGGCAGCCCTTTGTGTAGTGGCTAGAAACTGGAAAATGAATGGATGTCCATCAATTGGAGAATGGTTGGGAAAATTGTGGCATATGAATGTTATGGAATATTATTGTTCTGTAAGAAATAACCAGCAGAATGATTTCAGAGAGACTTAGAGAGACTTACATGAACTGATGCTGAGTGAAATGAGGAGAACCAGGGGATCATTATACACTTCAACAACACTTCTATATGAGGATCAGTTCTGATGGAAGTGGCTCTCTTCAACAATGAGAGGATCCAAATCAGTTCTGATTGATCAGTAATGAACAGAACCAGCTACACCCAGGGAAAGAACACTGGAAATGAATGTGGACCACAGCATAGCATTTACTTTCTGTTATTGTTTGCTTACATTTTTGTTTTTATTCTCAGGTTACTTTTACCTTTCTAAGCCAATTTTTCTTGTGTAGCGAGACAACTATATATATATATATATATATATACATATATATATATATATATATATATATGTGTGTGTGTGTGTGTGTTGATATATATATATATACATATATATATATGTATATATATATATATATTGTATTTAACATATAATTTCACATATTTAACATGTATGGGCCTACCTGCCATCTAGGGGAGGAGATGGAGAAAAGGAGGGGAAAAGTTGGAACAGAAGTTTTTGCAAGGGTCAATATTGAAAAATTACTCATGTATAGGTTTTGTCAATTAAAAAGCTATTAAAAAAAAAAGATGAGTAGTGATGGTCTGAAATAGAGTAAATGACCTCAGCATCTTTGATGTCAAGCACTCCAGAGTACTTGCTTCATTCATCTTTATGGCTGTTGGAACAGATTGTTTTTATCTGTCCATTCCACATGATTTGGATAGATACTTCCCCTGTCCCCCAATTCACTGAGAGTTTTGAGGCCTGTCAGCGACAGTTAATCTGATTTTTTTTCCATCTCTTAAGATGGTTTTATTGACCTGTGGCAAATCCTGCAGCTTCTTAGAGTCACAGGTGAGAAGATGAACACCAAAATTGGATAAACAGTCCAGAATAGGACTCAATAAGACCTCACACCAAAAGTGTTTAGAACACCTGAGCACCTGGATATACCCTACAGATTATATAGACTAGACGGGAAGTCTTAAGGGTAAGAGGGGAGAAAGAGGACAAAAAAAATCCCTCTAAGAGAAGATGGGACTTGAGTTGGATCTTAAAGGAGTTTAGGAAAACCTAGAATCAGAAGTAAAAATGATGAAGATTGTAGGCACAGGAAACAACCAGAGAAAAGGCACAGACTGAAAATGATGAAGGAATAGCAAGAGAGGCAGTGTTGCTGGATCTCATCCAAGACTCAGAAGCAACAATCAGCAGTGGGGAAATAGAATTTAATTTGCAATTTAATTTACATACACAATTTCATAAAGGAGATCATAGCATTCGGAGGTCAGAGACCAACGAGTATTCTATATTATGGATGAGGAAACTAAGGCCCACGGAAGGGAATTCCTTTCTCAAAATTACAAAGGGCCTAATTGATCATTATGAACTCTGATCTTTTGACTAAATTCAGTTTTCTTTTCATTATAGAAATTAAGAAGATTGAACCTTCTATATCTTTTTCAAATCCTCTTAATTCTAGTGTCTTCTCTCAATTATTCCCTATTAATCTTTTTATGTAGTTTTTTTGTTCATATTTATTTGCATTTCCATTAGACTGTATGTTTCTTGAAGGCAGGAATAATCTTTCCCCTCCCTTTGTACCTTTAGTGCTTAATACAGTAACTGGCACATAGTAGATGCCTAGTAAATGTTCAATGACTGATTATAGAATGCTCCACCTAACCAGATAAAAAATGTCTAGGACCTATGTCTAGCTTTTCACTGAAAGCAAAATTTTAACTTCTCCAGCTTAAGGGCAAATTTTATTTCATATCCTGCTTTCATATAAAACTTTTTTCTAGATCTCAATGTCTGATTAAATAAGATTCAGATGTACAATTGTCAAAGTTTCCTTGCTAAATAAACCAAGTTATCTTCCTAAGTCTTAAATTCCAAGTTATCATTTTGTTGTGAAAACTCATAGCTCATTTACTAACAAAAATTTTGTTTGTTCTCATTATTTTTCACTTTGTTCCTTCCAATTTTTTTCCTGAGGCAATTGGGGTTAAGTGACTTGCCCAGGGTCACACAGCTAAGAAATGTTAAGTGTCAGAGATCAGATTTGAACTCAGGTCCTCCTGATTTCAGGGCTAGTGCTCTATCTACTGTGCCACCTAGCTGCTCCCATTCCCTCCAATTTTGCTACAGATTTGCTTCCCATCTCCCTAACTCCTGTTACACTCCACTAACAGATGCCACTCAAACAATATTTTATATTCCAGTGCCCTTGGAAAGAGCCTACTTTACCAGGCCTAGGACTTTGGACTCCTTTCCACATTGCTATTTTCCTCAATCTCTTTAATCTTGGAAGAGTGAAAAAGTGCATTGCTTAGTTGATTGTTGTTCCTAGCTACGGAGTACAAGAATGCTAAGCAGCATCTGTTCTTTCCCTTTGATAAGGCTCAGGGATGTTGACTTCTCTAGCTGTGTAGGGGTCTGATTTGCAGATGTTTGAATCACAAAACCTAGAAGAACTAATTATTTTAAAATTAGTCAATGCCTTTGTCAGAGTAACAGCAATAGGCAAGTACAGTATTTCCCAGATATGTTGATTAGTCTCCACTGTACTAAGGGAATAAAACAGGATGAGAAGGCCTGGTGTTTGTAACTGCTCTGTAATACATTTCTCTTTGAACCATTTCCAAACTGGTTTTTGTTATTACAGAAATGCAAAGAGAAACTGGATTTTGGTTGGGGGGAAGGTTCCATCTACATCTACTTCTAATGCACTTAAGTCAGATGAAAGGAGAGCTTAACTATGTATTTTTTTTCCATTTTGATTCTTTGATGGCATATGATCAAAACAGACTATTTCAAAAATCCTCAGTTATATAGACAAAGTAAAGTTTTCAGAACTGCCTCATGCACTAAGTTGAATGATGATCTATATCATTATATTTTTTAAAAAATCTGTCAAAGGACTCTTCAACTTAACATAAATGTTACAAAATAATGTGAGGAATCAGTTCTACTCAGGGTGCAATATTCACAACCTCTTCTTTTCACATGCTTTATTAAAGGTTTCTGGGGCTAATATGCATTGGTCTGTTCTCTTTTTTTTTTTTTCAGGGAATGAAGTAAAAGGAGATGAAGAGGAAGAGAAGGGATTGTAAAAATGAAAAAGGAAAGGGAGGTGTCACAAGAGAAAAGGATGGAGAAAATGAAAGTAAAGAGAAGGGAAGGACAAAAAAAAAGGAAGAAAGGAAATAAAGAGGGGAAAATGTGAAAATAAAGGAGCAAGAAAAGGCTAGAACTTGGCATCAGTGCCAGAAAAAATTGTAGGAGCCATTGATTATATGTTGCTTACCACCCTAGGGATTAGCCTCTTTTTATTGACTATCACAGTTTTCTATGCTGTTTCTTGACTTTTATATTGCCAACATCAGTAAGAACAAAATAATCTAAATGTGTATTAGCAGCTGGTATGAAGAAGTCTGAGTTGCTAATTCTGTGCTACCTTTAGTTTTGAAAGGACCATGATGTTTCTCTTACCCTCAATTTTGGCTATGTTCCTGCTTCTTCTATCCTTTGATAAATCAGTTTTTTAAATAATCTTCTGTATTATTGTCACTTAATGTGGCCTCTTTTTAATAATAAACTATTTGTAAAGTTGTTGAAAAGTTTAACTTGGAGTTGAAATACCCCAAGCTTGGTGTATTTTTCATCTATTGCTTATTTTTTTGTTTTTGTTTTTAATAGCTCTTGTTGGGATTTGTTACGATATGTCATTATTTTGAAAAACTTTAAGACAGTTTAATTATTTTTTTCTGAATGGAAAGAAGCTCTAGAATACATATCCCCCATTATTTCTTGGCCTTATTTTTTTAAAAGAAAAAAAAATAATCATTTTTAATTAAAAATTTGAGCAAAAAGAGAAAAGAAAGAAAACAAAACTCCAAAGTTTCAAAAATATTCATCAAATTTTACCAATTTAATAGCAATATAAAATTAAGGGAGCCCTTGGGAACTCTTTTCTCCTTTCCTTCTTTCTTTCTCTTTTTTCTTCCTTTCTCTTCTTTTCTTTCTGTTTTTCTTTCTTTCTTTCTTTCTTTCTTCCTTTTTTTCTCTTTCTTTCTTTCTTCTTTTCCTTCTCGTGCAAAAGCTATAGGAAATGATATGTTAAATTAGGCACTAACAATAAACTACATATTTAAAAAGGATAGCAAAGAAGCATTAAATAAATTCCAACTTGCTATGACAATGAGATTAAATCATACCTATTTGACATAGCCCATCATATTCATCATTGTAAGACATAGTTCCATGTCTATTACTTTAATATAGGCTTGTGTAGTAACAAGGATTGTGATAATCTGATGTCAAAGGATTAGCATTTCAATTTTGTTGGATAAATCACATTCTCTCTATGCCACAATTCCTTTAACTCAAAATTGAAGAATTTACATTAGATGACTTCTAAAGTTATATCTTGTTATAAATCTATACTTCTATAAGCAAGATCATATGTTATACATGATCATTTGGGCACTTTTCATTGTATCTGTAGGGAAAGTGGGAAGGTCCATTCATGACCTAAAAGAAATCTAAATTCTATTTAAGCTATATCTCTCCATTTGTCTCTATCTATCATTTAGAGAAATGGATTATAATACAGATTTTTAAAGTCCAGGTTTGGACTAATATTAAGATGATGAATGATATGCAGTGTAATCTTTCAGATTTTTAATAATTTACAACCTGAAATGAAATTAGCAGTGTCTTCCAGTGGTTCTAACATTTTAATTGGCCAAATTACATGCAGTCTATTACTTAATCTTCTCCCTTTTTCTTTTCTTTTTAACCAATCCAATTCCTTCCTGTTCTGGGTTCCTGTTTTATTTGTGGATAGAATCTGTAGAATGTGTGAGTAAAATACTAAAAAGCAGAAACATTATTTTGTTGACAAAAGGCAGTAGCAATGTATGTCTATGAAAGTTGCACTATAAGGAAATCTGTTCACTATAGAAGAAACACTTTTGAATTGTATTGTTAGAGAAAACTTTTGAAAGTTTTTAGGGTAGCAAGGAGATTAATCAATACTTAAATAAATTATTTCTCACTCTTCATTGGAATGACAAATACTGAAGCTGAAGTTTAAATACTTTGGCCTCATAATAAAAAGGAAGAACTTATTGGAAAAAGACTGATTCTAGGAAAGATTGAAAGCAAAAGGAGAAGGCTGAAATAGATAGATAGTGTCATGAAAATAATAGACATGAGATGGGATAGACTTCAGAAGACAATAGAGGATGGAAGGGACTTAATATGCTATGGTTCATGAGATCATGAGTTGTCAAACATGACTGATCGACTGAACAAGAAGTTTGGTACATAGACATAGTTTCAATTTTCCTTGTTATAATGCCCAGAGAAATAATATTCTTTGAAATAAATCCCTATAGTCAGAATGAATACAAAGAATGAGACATTCATTTTATCCCTCATGGATGAGATTGGTAAATACGTCGTGTTTCCCTTGAAAATCTGAAAGTAAGAAATGAAGGTAGAGACTTAGCCTCATTTCATTTTACACAATAGAATCATGGAACACTGTCACCTTAGGCTTAAACTTTGCATTCTCCTGCTTTTTAGACAAAAGATAGACATCTTAAGAACCTGCTATTTTTATGAGGAATGCCATTGGTAAAGACCCTAGAGATGATATCAGTCAATTCTTTGCCTTTATTATTAAAACTAGAATGAAAACTGCAATAAATTGAAATTCAGGCAACCTATTTTACATAATTTTATTTAAAGGTTTTAAAATATCTCTTCCTTTTATAGGAGCTTTTCAAGTTTCAGTGTGTAATGCTGAAGATGATTTTTCTTAGTCCAGAAAATGTTGCATTAGTCAAGAATACATAAAGAGTTTAAGAGACTTTTGAATCACATCAGAAGCACAATCTTGTCCTTTAGTTAGGTGTCCCAGAAGACTTTTTCAGGTTTGTGACTGAAGAAATGAGATTGCTTTAATGTCAACACAAGTAAAACATACACAAAGTTTTATAGAAAACTTTAATTCCATATTACTTCACTTACAGTCCAAAATGAAAATTCCAAATATTCATAGAAATCTTCTATTTTAAAAAAGTTCCAAATGAAGTTTTTTTTAGCTTTGCTTTGTTTTTGTGAGAGTTTGCTTGCATACCTCAGCTTACCTCAGTACTACCTCAGCAGTTGTCTGTTATGAAACTCATTGAGTTCTGTATTCAATGAGGAAAAAATGCGGATTCAGCAAGTTTCAGCCCTGATGCTTGTTTGGAACTAGTCAAACCTGATTGTTGTTTGGTTGAGCAGAAGAGATGTGAAGCTGGCCAGCATATTGCTCAGCCCCACCATTGCTGGATGATACCCATGCAGTATATTGTCTCCCAGACAATAGTAGTAGAAGACATTAGAATGGCTGACATAATCAGCAGGAAGAGAAGCAGCAAGAGTAGCAGCAGCAGTTGTGGCAAGATCATAACAGGAAAACAGGCTAGGACAGCTGTGGAGGATTCAGGACCTCTGGCAATCTGAGCCCCAGAGGGTGGAAGGACAAAACTTTTGCTTCCAAATCCAGGCCTTCCCTCTTTCCAGGAAGCTTAGATAGTATGAGATAGAGAGAGAATATAAAGGTCTCATTTCCTCTCAGAAAGTGAATTGGGTTAAGGAGAGAGGGATCCCAGATGGGCTAGGATGGAGTGGCTTTTTTCTGTTCATTTGGAAACCCAACTTGGCCCTTTGGAAAACTAGGTGGGATGGGATAGTTAGGCTGTGAACTTGAGATGTGCTCTTTATGGGAAAAACTCATTCAGTCCTTGTTGTTTTCATCCATCTGCCTTCTGGAACCAATTAATGGCCAGTGCTAAGATGTACAGAGGTATATCAATAGTTAGAAATGCAATTATGAGAGGAGACTGACTTTTCTCATTCAGAATCGTACTATGCATCCATAAGTATTATACAAAGTTGTTCAGTGACTAGCATGTTGGCATTATTTTATTTTTAACTTTATAAATTATAGTTTTTTATTTACAAGATATATGTATAGGTAATTTTTCATCATTGACAACTGCAAAACCTTTTGTTCCAACTTTTCCCCTCCTTCCTCCCACCCCTTCCCCCAGATGGCAGGTTGATCAAAACATGTTAAATATGTTAAAGTATAAGTTACATATAACATACGTATACATGTCCAAACAGTTATTTTGCTGTATAAAAAGAATTGGGCTTTGAAATAGTGTACAATTAGCCTGTGAAGGAAATCAAACATGCAGGCAGACAAAAATAGAGGGATTGGAAATTCTATGTAGTGGTTCATAATCATCTCCCAGAGTTCTTTCCCTGGGTGTAGCTGGTTCAGTTCATTACTGTTTTATTGGACCTGATCTGATTCATCTCATTGTTGAAGAGGGCCACGTCCATCAGAATTGATCATCATATAGTATTGTCGTTGAAGTATACAATGATCTCTTGATCCTGCTCATTTCACTCAGCATCAGTTCATGTAAGTCTCTCCAGGCCTTTCTGAAATCATCCTGCTGTTCATTTCTTACAGAACAATAATATTCTGTAATATTCATATACCACAATTTAGTCAGCCATTCTCCAATTGATGGATATCCACTCCATTTCCAGTTTCTTGCCACTACAAAGAGGGCTGCCACAAACATTCTTGCACATGTTGCTGGCATTATTTTAAATAAATTATTAAATGATTATACATCATTAATTTCTGCAAAGCTCTCAATCACATACAAAACATCTGATGGCAAAGCAAATAAACAAATCAACAGCAAAAGCAAACAAACCAAAATAAAAAAAGAAAAACCCAAAACCTTTCCCATAGGGAAACAGATTCTTGTGCTATAATTTTTTTTCATTCTCTTGTATTAGATGAGATATGAATCACTTCAAGTGTTCAGCCTATTATTGAAACTGAGTCATTTCCCTCTTTTTGCTTTGAAGGATTTAAGAATAAATCTCTTTTGTATTTCTATGTTGTTGAAACTTACTTTAATTAATGTTTAGTGCAGCCCTGTTTGTAGTGACTCAGTTTCAGTAACAGAAAGTTATTTTAATTGATTTTATCTGGCAGTTTTTGTAGTCATAATCTGGACTAGGTAGTGACTAATCTTAGGCATTTTCTACATGGTTGGGATAAGAAGGTAATCTTTTCCATCACAGTCAATTGCTTCACACCGAGAATAATATACCTGAAATCTAATCGATATTTGATAAATGCTTATTATTTTAACTTGACTAATTGTTGGAGTCTCTGTTAGCTCTAGCACAGCAAGAAGCTTTCCTGTAAGATTGGGAATAACTTAAGTCTTGCTGGTAGCACATTTAATTTCAAAAGATTAATCACAAGATTATGAGTATAAAAGATTCTAATTCACCTCAAAATGAATTATCAGAATAAATATTTTCTTTCAGTTTAAGATATCGTTTAAGTTATTCATTTAATACTTCAATTTCCCCATTCTGTTCATTTTAGGATCACTTTCAGGAGGTGATTGGTGGATTCTTGTAATTTCTATTTTACCCTCTGATTCTACAATATGAGATCAATTTTCTTGACAATTTCTTGAAAGATGATGTCTAGACTCTTTTTTATCATGATTTTGAGGAATTTTAATAAATTTTAAATTCTCTCACCTGGATCTCTTTTTCATGTCAATTGTTTTTATTCTTTTGGTTTTACTTTATTATTTCATGACCTCATAAAGTCATTAGGTTCTATTTGCTCAATTCTAATTTTTTTTTATTTCAAACTTTTTATTTTTAAAACATGAATAATTTTCAACATTCACTCTTGTGTTCCCAGTTTTTTTCTCCCTCCTGTCATTCCACCCCATCCCCTAGATGGCAAGAAAAATAATATGTTAAATACATGCAATGCTTACATATATATATATATATATATATATATATATATATATATATATATATATATACACACACACACACACATATATATATATGTATATATATATATATATATATATATATATATATATATATATATATATATATATATATATATATATGTATACGTTAAAAAAAAGTGAAAATACTATGTTGTGATCCACACTCAGTCCCCACAGTCCTTTCTCTTGGTACAGATGGCAATCTCCCTCACAAGACCACTGGAACTAGATTGAATCCATTCGCTGTTCAAAAGAGCCACATTCATCAGAATTGATTATCATACTGTTTTCTTGTTGCTATGTACAATATTCTCTTGGTTCTTTTCACTTCACTTAACATCAGTTCATATAAGTCTCTCTAGGCCTCTCTTAATTTATCCTGTTGATCATTTCTTAGAAAATAATAATATTCCGTAACATTCATATACCATAACTTATTCAGCCATTCTTCAACTGATGGTCATTCCTGTTTCTTGAGCAACCACAAACATTCTTTTCTGCTCTGGAACTCTAAGAATGGTTTTTCCTTTGTTATGTCAGTCCTCCTCCTTGCCCTAGGACAGCCAGTCTGAACTAAGACCAGGATCCAAGAATTATCCCTATAATTGCCTTCTGACAACCTATTTGACTCCCTTGTTGTCTATGGATTGAGAGATACTGAGGTCTCCACTGCTGCTGCTGTTGATTCAGAGGTTCCCAAGCTTATTCTTTGTTTGCTGGGATTGATGCTGAGCTGATCTTCACTGGTCTTTTCCCCACTCTCACCCTGGTATGACAAATCTTTTCTACTGACTTTCTAAGTTGTCTTTGATTAGAACATTTCTTCATACTGTTTTTTATGGGTTGTGACACTCTAGAATTTGTGTAGAGTCATTATTTAAAGGTATTTGGAGGGGCTTGAGAGAACTTAAGAAAATCTCTACCTTTACTCCACCCTCTTGGCTTTGCTTCTTTTAAGATATCTTAAGATGCAAACTACATTGGTAATTGATACTGTTATCCATAGGGATATGATGACATACGATGGCATCATAGATATGGACCTGGAACAAACCATAGTTGTAATCAAGACCAACCTCTTTATATTACAGACAAAAAACACAATCCCCTTGCCTGTCATCAAGGGGAGGGAGTAGATGGAGGGAGGGGATAATTTGGAAAAATGAATACAAGGGATAATGTTTAAAAAATTACTCACGCATATATACTGTCAAAAATTATAAATAAATAAAATTAAAAAAAAAAAAAAAAACACAATCCCTGAAAAGTTAAGTGATTCTCTTAATATGACAAACTGGGAGTTTGGGTTCAGGTTCCATGGAACTAAATTCAGCCGACTTCTGAATCTTTTCTATAACAAATATTTATTTGACTTATGAATGTTTGCTATAACAATTGTTTTACTGGTTCAATGCTATTACTTTCTTGGATCTGATGGTGAGCAAATACTTAGGGTTAGAGTTAATCTTAAAAATTCCAGGTTTTATTATTGGGTAGAATTGAAGTTGCTGGACAACTAAGTGGCACAGGGAATAGAACGCTGGGACTGAGGTCATCAAAACTCATCTTCCTGAGTTCAAATCTGGCCTCAGACACTTCAAAGTTCTGTAACCTTTGGCAATTCACTTAATACTGTTTGCCTCATATTCCTCATCTGTAACGTGACCTGGGGAAGGAAATGGCAAATGTTTGTTTCTAACATGTTTGACATGAAAACCCCAAATTAGGTCAAGAAGAGTTGTATATGACTAAAACAACTAAACAACAATCACAACTGGGTCAGAATTGTGCCAGATAATTTAACACTGAAAACCCTCACAATTCAATGTCAGGTTTATGTGTCCAGAATTGGTTGGACCCATAGGTTATATGTGTAAAAGGCATTGTTATTCCCTTCTTCCCCTACATAAGATTACAAAGAGAGATCAAGGTTTATAAATGTCACCTTCTTATCACAGAGTAGAGAATACATTTTGAAGTTTTTCATCAGACAACATGTATTGCATACACATGGGAAAAAAAATTCCCAAAAACAAACATCTTGGTACAGTGTATATAGAATGCCAAGATTTGGAGTTAAGACACAGTTTAATTTTGGCTTTAATATTGACTATCTGTGTCCCATGGGCAAATCTCTTAAACCCTTGGAGCCTCAATTTCCTGTATTCCAAATATTTATACTATTTACTTCACAATGATTTGAAAACTTCTTTGTTAATCTTAAGATTTCTATTAGTTTTCGTATGTGTAGTAAGTTCTCAGGAAGTCTATCAGTGGCTTAAGAAATAAGGTAACTAACTATTCCCCAGAATGGATGATCAAGGTACATTGTGGAGAATATAGAGTCATTTGAAAATTATCCTTTAGAAACTTCAGATTTAGATGGAAATCTTGCCAATAGATCAGCATGATGAACTTTCCTCAAAGAAAGTAGAAATAAAATCTAGGTTTGTACCTATGTGATGACAGAAAATGCATCTGCAAATAGGAAATGATTTGGAAAAGCTCCCAGAATACTTCCAAATATTTCCCATTTTGGCCTTGCAAAGGTGCCTGAAATCCCAAAATCCATCTAGGTATTATAGATCAAAATTATTATATTTATTTCCTAGAAAATCTTAATGTTTTAACTCAAGCTCATTCCTGGCTTCATGCAATCATCTCCAACAAGGCTGTTAAGTTGTAGGTCATGGGATAGCTATGTTTGATTAGCAAAGGTGTATAGATTGAGGATCAGGGGATGCTTTTTGGGTGTGATGACAATAAGTAGCAAAAGGCTGTTTGATATCAAACAGTGAGTGATTAGAGGAGAAAGAGAACAAAAAAAAAAAAAAATATATATATATATATCTATAGGACTAATACTGACAAAATTCTTCACTGCTGTACCTGTTAAGTTGATTAAAAGTACAGCTGCCAAAAGGGGAGAAAAATACAACACTTTACAAACATTTTGAATCTGGGAGTTAAGCAGTTCTTCTATAAATAGGCTTATAAAATAATTTCCTCAATTATACCAAAGTAGCTGTTTTGAAAGGAAAATTAAGAAGCCACTCTATTCCTCTAATTTTTTTGTTGGAGGCTTACGTGATGGGTGAAGGGGTGCTTCCTTTTCTGGTGGAGATGTGATTATATATGCATGCACTGCTGCTTCTCAGTCTATACGTTTATTTAACTCCAGCCCATGTCAGGAATTGCCTAGCAACCCAGTACAGAGACAAGCAGCAGGACAAGTAGCAGTATTTATGACAGCGGTGAATAAAGTGAACACTGCATAATTGAGTGTCATAACAGCTTTTTTTTTTTTTTTTAAGAAGGGGAATGGCATACACACACAGATAGACACATACACACAAATATACACACAATTTCTTAAATTAACTTTCCAGTTATGTTTGCGGTGAAGCACAGACTCAAATGAATAAGTACTACATATGTCATGTTCTAGGCTTGCATAATGAAATTTCACAATTACTGTTAGTTGTTCTAGATCTTTATTCATGGGTATCACAGATCCTCCTTTTCAAATCAACTTAAGTAGGACCCCAAAATCAAATTTTTTGAAACCTACCATCAGGGTCAGTGCTGTGTGTGTGTGTGTGTGTGTGTGTGTGTGTGTGTGTGTGTGTGTGTGTTTGTGTTTAAGGCTGTAGAAAAATCTCTGGGTTTAGGAAAGATTTCTCTGATATTGACTAATTATATAATGCTGGACAAATTGTGTAACTGCCTGGTAAAACATATGAAGCACTTCTCAGAATATTTTTTTTTAATATTTGAAGATTATGTTCAATTAATTAGGGGCAAGAAAAAAGAAAAATCATTTTTTTTTTTCCTATCCAGTTTTTCTGACTCACTGAAATCTATCCAGTGTATTTTTGGAGACCTCTTTGCAGGAAAGGGCAATCTGTTAACTTCAAGATGCCAGCTTCTAGAAAAAGAAGGGGGAATGAGGAAAAAAGGAGGGAAGAGAGAAAGGAAGAAAAGAAAGGAGGAAGGAAGGAAAGGAGAAAAGAAGTAGGGAAGGAAGCTAGGATAAGCAAGAGAGGGAGAGAAAGAGAGACAGAGTCAGAGAAAGAAAAAAAGAAGAGAGAAGAAAAAAGAAAGGAAAATAAAAGAAGAAAGAAAAAAGAGAAAATAAGGAAGAAAGAAAAAAATAAAGAAGAAAGAAAAAAACACAAAGTAAAGAAAGAAAAGAAAAAAAGAAAACCTGTTAATTTAATTATTTGAGAAACTCTTCATGTGTGAATTATCCTAATAATACAAATCAACAAATGTTCTGTAACATTTACTTTTAAAGATTTGCTTGAAGTATTAAAATGTTGGGTGACTTGTACTTGGTCATGAAGGAGCCCTGATTCAGGAATCTGAGGACCTCTCATTAAATCCTGACTTACTTCTCAAATCTCATTTGTTATCTCATCAAGTTTTCCTATGTAACATTTTCACAATGACCTCTTTTCTCTCCTTTCACATTGCCACCACCCTGGTGGAATTCCTAATCACCTCACACGTGTACTGTTGCAACAGATTAGTCTGCCACAAATCTCTTTCACATTCTAGCCTGTTCTCCACTCAAGTCAAAATGATCTTCCTAAAGAATAGTAATGACTATGTCATTACTCCATTGGTTTTTTATCATTCTCTGGATTGAATATAAAAACCTCTATTTGGCTTAAAATCCCTTCATAATCTGGACTTTTTCCAGTGCTTCACACTTCCCACCATTATAAGTACTGTGTAAAACAAGGCTTTTGGGACCCAGATTGTTCATCACATAAGGTACTCCATCTCCCAACTCTGGACAGTTCCACTGGTTCTCCCCCATGCATGGAAAGCTCTCCTCTCCACCCCTATCTCTACCTCCTGGCCATGCTGGGCACTAACAGCAAACCTGCTTTTCTTTCTCTGACTCTTTGTTTGTCTCTCTTTCTCTCCTTCTCTTGCTTATCCTAGCTTCCTTCCCTACTTCTTTTCTCCTTTCCTTCCTTCCTTCTCTCCTTTCTTCCTTTCTCTCTTCCCTCCTTCTTTCCTCATTCCCCCTTCTTTTTCTAGAAGCTGGCATCTTGAAGCTTTTCTTGATCCTTTTACATTTTAGTGTCTTTCCTCTGCTGTTTTGTTTTTTGTTTTTTCCAATTTATCCTGCTGTATGTTATTGCATTCATATTGTCTTTCCCATTAAGCTGTGAGCAACTTGAGAATAAGGACTGGATTTGCTTGCTTTCTTCTTTCTCCCTTTTCTTTGCATCTCCCATAAAATGTCAAGCAAATAATAAGCAATAAAACAAATATCTCTTGACTGACTAACCTCACCTCTAATATATTTTTTTATTATTATTCATTTTTCCAAATTATCCCCTCCCTCCCTCCACTCCCTCCCCCCATGGCAGGTAATCCCATATATTTTACATGTGTTACAATATAACCTAGATACAATATATGTGTGTAAATACCATTTTCTTGTTGCACATTAATTATTAGCTTCCGAAGGTATAAGTAACCTGGGTAGATAGACAGTAGTGCTAACAATTTACATTCACTTCCCAGTGTTCCTTCTCTGGGTGTAGTTATTTCTGTCCATCATTGATCAACTGGAAGTGAGTTGGATCTTCTTTATGTTGAAGATTTCCACTTCCATAAGAATACATCCTCATACAATATTGTTGTTGAAGTGTATACTCACCTCTAATATTTGCTATTGATATTATTTTTGGCATAGCATTCAATTTCTCTGTAGTTATGAATGTTTATACACATATACATATACATATGTAGGTATGATATATATAATTATACATATTTTATCTATATTCTATAAGCATGAATGTATCTGCATATATAAATATACACTTACATACTATATGTGTGTGTGTGTGTGTGTGTGTGTGTGTGTGTGTGTGTGTGAATACCTTGGGACTCCAAATTTAGACTGTGAGTGTATGCTCCTTTTGACACTAGATATTTGACCTTGATCAGGTAAAACTTAACTGAACTATTTTTACCACTTTTTGTGGAAAATTTCTCTATAAGTTAAGTGCCACATTTCATTCCATATAACTGCTTTTTTGCTCTGTCTTTTTTTGTTTTTTTAAACACTGTAGCATTTAAGACTGAATATTACTCCTAGGAAACACATAAAATTTGTAGTTCTTAAGTAACATACTTCAATGAATATTAGAGATAGTTGTAGTTGACTTTTGAGAAGGGTACATTAATTAATTTAAGGATTGTCCAAGTTAACAATAAAATAGAAACAATTAAAACAAAGTCCAAAGGAAATCAAGAGGACCAGAATAATAGCATGGTCAAAGTGCAGTATATCAGACTGGTTGATCAATTCCATACAAGCACAGAAGATATCCACAGTCAGGTATAAAATTTGGGCTAGCTCCCTGGAGGCCTCAGGATCAGCCAGATCCAGGATAAGTAAGACTCCTTGGTCTTTAGGGGGAGAAGCAGGCAAACTGCCAGAAGTTTAGCCAAAGATCTTTCTTCTATTCCTGAGCCCAGAATTTTTTCCTTTAGTCCTTTTTCCTCCTCGTTCTGAGGCCTAGTGAGCTCTGACCTCTGTTACCCCACCCTTCAATCTTTACCTGTGATTATCTTAACATCAAACATTGAGCCAGCACCAATGGTGAGAAGGACCATTTTCCCAACATATGCTAATAGAGCCATTGTCTTATATTGAATAAGTAATTAGCCCTAAGTGCTTGGTTGTCTGATTCAAGCATATCTTTTTCAGAATTTCAGCCCTTTACAGTCAGGTACCTTTGGCAATGTAAACATTTGAGGAGATCTCTACAGATCTAAGTCAAAATATATCTTTGAAACTATTACAATTCCACTTAGTTCCCAGAGCTAAGAGTATCTTCTTGCATGCAGGCATAACCTGTTGGATGATCCTTTGCCAGAGTCTCTCATGACTTGAAAATGTGATCAATACTAGAGTTTTTCAGAGTAACCTTAATGCTTGCTTTGTGTGATAGTCTTTAAAGCAATGTGTGGCCTTGGGCAAATCACTTAACCCCAATAGCCTCAACAACAACAAAAACAAAAAAAAAACGAAGAACTTCTGTAATACCTTATCTTAATTTTCATAGCCTTCCTAAGACAATTTAATGGAAATGGTTCATTTTTTCTTGCATGGAACTGGTAGACTGGATTTCACAACAATGAGTTCAGCTCAATAGTTCTATATTTTCTTCTTTTGTGTTGGTGGTATTTTTACTGGAATTGTTGGTCTACAGATATATCAAATATTCCCCAGCCCTTTCTGAAGTCACATTAGCTCTCAGGTAGTTGGCTATCTTCCACTTGATAGCTGGTTAAAAGAACTGTTTAAGATTCTAATCAATTAAGAAGGACTCTGGTAAAAATCTTGCTGACAGTGACTAAGAAAAAGAGAGATTCTCCCTATGATGGTTACAGGAAACTGTCCCATGAAAATGAAAAACAAAACAAAACAAAAACAAAAACAAACTAAAACAAAACCCAATCTTATCCAGAAGTGAAGAACTCATAGATAAAAACAGACTAGTTAATTCTTAGAAAGCAAACAAACAAGCAAAGGAAAAAGACATTCCAAAGAAGAGTCCATTACTGATCCCTCCACTGTATGCCACAAATTTCATAAAGTTGGAGGAAGAATGAAAGATGCTGCCCCAAAAGATCTCCCAAGAAGAAAGAAAGAAATAGATATAGGCAAGACAATACAAAGATTAGAATATTTAAGATTAATACTAGGAAGGTAAGTAACTTTTATTGATGAAATTTAAATTTTTGTTAAAGCAATGGTGTCTAGTTTTTATTTGGAAAGATGACAGTATCCTGATCAGATTATAATATAGCCACCAAAATGTTATTTTGGAGACTTTTTTTCTTCCATTGGGAATAAAAGTCTTATCTTTGTTGAGGAAATCATAAACTTTGATAAGTATATTGACATGAGAAACAGAATTTTACCATGATTAAAGGAATTTCTAAATAGAGATGGAATACCTTAATTCAATCTTGGATTATCCTATGTCATAGTTCTTCCCCCAACAAATGGAAATAAACATATTTCTGTTTTTTAGAAACTCACATGAATTAAATGTCATAAAACCTTTATCATCTATCTGGACTATAAAAATATTGTTTATCAAATGTTTACTCAATTTCAAATGTGAAAAAATCTGGCTTCATAATGAACGAGATGAGGTAAGATCTTTCAAGACAGTTGTGAAAATCGGGTAAGGCTTCATCTACTTCAGAGTTTGAGTAGGCCTGAAGGACTTTGAGCATTGATTCAAGGGCATAATCGGGTCCCCTTCCTGCTACCCTCCCAAGACACAATCTCCTCCCTATTTCAGTCAAATATGAGCAACTATGTACTTACTGGTCAAGTTCAATTTCGTGGGTAGATCTCGAGTTTAGAATGTAAGACTCTTAGCCAATGAGGATGAGAGTCAGTGGTGGGAGGGGGTGTTTTTGCATTAGGGATTAAAGTTGCTGTCCTGCCCACAGGAGGTACTTCCTCTGTTCCATTTGTCTGCTCAAAGGGTGGGACACCCTTCTCGAGAGAATGTACAATAAACTTTGCTTTTTAAGATGCAGAAGTTGTAAGACAATGTAAGGTAATAAATTCAAATTTATTTTGTATTAATTAATTTATACTTTATGCATGTGTATATGTGCTTATACATTATACTGTTCCATCAAAAGCAGATATTAGATAATTTAGTGATAAATAGTGATAAATAATGATATATGATAAATACATAATGACAATTATAAATAAATAAAACAATGATAAATTCTGGACATTTTCTCCACAACTTCCTCACTAAACCCTTTGTAGCACACATTATAGGAACATGAGTTCTGAGATCACAATTCTCTCGTTGCTTATTGCATCTTGCAGAATACTATTTTCAGAAATCCTCAGACATGCTTCATTTCACTTCTTCCTTCCTACCTATCTCCTTCTTTACTTATGAACTTACTTCCTCTCCCTCCTTACCAATTCTGGAACAATGAACTATAATCAAATCAATTCTGTCATTCATTTTTGTGTTGTTTTGTTTTCTTTTACTTTGAGAAAGTTATTACAGCTGTCCTCTGTTTTTCCCATTATTATAATCATCCCAGTATCCCTTCTCATCCCCCTCCAGAGAATCATCCCTTACAAAAGAAGAAAGGAAAAAAAAAAAAAATCAGCACATTTTTACTTTGAAAAAGCATGAAAATGCGCACTGTGTGTGTCACCTGTGCCTCTCACTTCACCAAAAGGTAGATTTAGGGAGTTGTCTCAGGGAATTGTATTTTTCTGTGAGTGTGTATGCTAGTTCTTTTCAAAGACATCATTGTGTTATTATGGATATTGTTTTCAGGACTCAGTTTACTTCACTCTACATCAGTTCATTTATATCTTTCCATACTTTTTGTATTTATCATTTACATAATTTCTTATAGCACAGCAAAACCCCATTCCATTCATGCACAATACCTTGTGTTTAACAATTCTGCAATAAATGACCATCTATTTTGCTTCCAATCTTTTGATATTAAAAATAGTTTGTTGTATGTGAGGAATTTATTCTTAGCAGTATTTGACAATTTTTTTTTTTTAATAATAATGTTAATCAACTCTTTTATGACCCCATGGCTTATACGTTCATGCATGTCATTCACCCATTAGAATATAAGCTTCACAAAGGTAGGGACTACCTCTGTGTGTGTGTGTGTGTGTGTGTGTGTGTGTGTTGTGTGTGTACAGAATTTGATTAATGCTGTATTTGTTGCAATATAAGCACTTATTTTTAAAAAACAATTCATATTACTTTATGCTATATTTATTTTAAAATATTACATATGGTATCTGGTTTTGTTGATATATAGTATATACATATGTGCTTAGGGATGTATATATAATATGTCCAGATAATGAGAGACTGAAACAAACTCACATAGCACTATATATTTAAGAAAAACATTTTAATTTTGCTTTAACAAAATAGAGACGCTTAGACTTTCTGGATTCAGTTCCTTTCAATTCCATCTCTAAATGCCACTGTTTATCATGTCATCAGAGTATGGTGACTCACATGGTTTTAGGTATCTGTCATATCTGAGAGGCTCATGGAGTTACTTCATGGAGTTACCCTTACATGACAAGAAATGTGTTATGAGACAGCTAAGTGGCATAGTGGATAAAGCACTAGCCCCAAAGTCAGGAGAACTTGACTTCAAATCCATTCTCAGACACTTAGTACTTCCTAACTATATGATTGTGGGCAAGTCACTTAACCCCAAATGCTTCAGCAAAAAAAAAAAGAAAAAAAAAAAGAAAGCTGTATTAGGAGAAATGAGGAAATCAGATTCCAGGGGCTATTTTATCTTCATTAGGTAAAGCCTGGTGGGGATGGGGGAGACAGATTGAGGAGATGAGATAAGCTGCCTCAGGAAAATACTGATCTTATCACAAGTCCCAAATTTGTGTCATTCCATTTCTGAATACTTCAGGTTCGAGATTTTTGAGAAACTAAATTAAGTCTAAGTACTTCTGCCTGGCTTTCAAGATTGATTTCATGACCCCATTTCCAAATGCAGGGCTGGAAGTGGAAGAAATCTGTGGATGCTGTTATTTGCACAAAAAGATGCTCTTCACTTTTGGGATATGGAACTGTGTACATGGGTGCTCATCCAGCTTGTATGTTGTGGCTTAAAAATTAATCTTCCCTCTGACTCCTCCAATATATAAATTCTATGTACACATGCACATACTCTAGAGAACAACCAATTACAAGCTATTAGATAAGATGAGATTGGTGTAATTTTTCTGAGTCATGGCCACTAGTCTGTATTAATGATACTTCTATTCCTAAGTCCCTTTCTTCATGTTCTTCAAATTCTAACATATAGATTTCATGATCTGAGGTCAAGGGCAAAATTCTAAACATTTACATAAGCTTCCCTTTGCTATTTAATATTTTATTTAAAAATCAAGAGAAAAACAGAAAAATAAGCAATAGATCCAGTTTGGTAATGTGGCAATTAGGAAAACCTAGGTCCAAGGCTTTTTTTTTTTCTTTCTTTCTTTTTTTTTTCTTTCACTTCATTTTATAGAGGAGGAAATTGAAGCAAAAGGGATTAAGTGACTTGCCCCACATCACACAGCTAATAAGTATCTGAAACCAGATATTAACTCAGGAAAATGAGTCGTCTTGACTTTGGGCCCAGAATTATACTCACTGCATCCCCAGCTACCCATTGAGCCACTGACCTGTCCATTGCACTACTTAGCTTCCCATGTACTAATCAGAAAGGACAAATGAAGTTGTCTATGCTAATAATGAGAGCATAGGTTCAGCCGCTTTTTCTGTAAACAAACATACAAACTCTGTTTCTTTTGTTTTTTCCTAAACAGAAACTATAAATAGTCACTTTTGAAAATGCCTGTTCAGGAACAAAAAATGTTATAATCATATATCTGTATAAATTAGACTATAAGCTCCCTAAGAGCAAGGATTATTTTATATAATAATATATGTATAATACTTTGCAAAATTTAAAGAACAGTATAAATAGTTCATGTAAGTATTATTATTATATTGGAAAAATTAATTTTAGAAGAAAGTTACTAAAATGTCCATACCTATTCATTCAGAGATTAACATGGATTGGCACATCTTAGAGAAATTCAGTGACTAAAAGATAGATCCCCACATGTACAAAATGGGCAAAATATTTATAGTGACACTTCTCCCCCTCTATAAGTACAGTAAACAAAGTAGGGATCTATTCATAACTAAAATGCTGTACATGGACAAATGTAAAGATGCTACTGTGCCACAAGAAATGATTAATATAATTGATAGAAAGAAGCATGAATAGATTTAAATGGATTAATGCAAAGTGAATAAAGTAGAATTAGAAAAAAAAAAGATAATATTTGATTAAAACAGTAAAAATTGAAAGAACAACAATAAAATAAAATTATCATACCATAATAGATTTATATTTTGACAGGAACTTTGGAAATCATTAATTTAACTAATTTTCATCTAACAGAATTTATACAAGGAGAATTGAAATGACTTGCTTAAGGTCACATAATCATATAAGTATCTGAAACAGATTCTGAAAATATTCTTGAATAGCATTCATTCCAGTGCCTTATTTATTGTACTATTACACTTCAATCAAATCCATCTTAAATGTTATAAAGTTAGAAAGGTGAAAGTTTGGTCTGTGAAGAAGAGCTATGAATAAATACCTCCTCCATCTCCTAATCCTTATTTCTGTGAAGAGGTAGGGAATAGGGACTGAAAATTGGGAAAATGCAAATAATGTTAAATTTTTTGATGTGATGATTAATTTTCTTGAACATTTCTTCTTAATTTTTTCAATATCTTTACAATATTATAAGGACTGGCTTCCTAGAAATGGTTGGGTAGTGAATCAATTTACTACTAAGGCTATATATATATATATATATATATATATATATATATATATATATATATATATATATATATATATATATATATAAAGAGAGTAGATTAAGAAGAGATCAAGAATTGAAAGACAGCCTAGAATCTTTTTTGATCTTTAACTTGGGACATAATTATGAGCCATTCATATGATCTGAAATTTTCCCTCCAAAGACAGAATTAATATGAACTTGGAATAGAATCTGCTTCCCCAGGCATGAACTTAACCCAGAAACCCCTAGGTTTGAAATTGCAAAACTGAATGTCAACTAAAATCTATTTTTATTGCATATGAACTTCAAGGACTGTTCAGTTGAAGTCACTAGATGGTAGTGAGAGGGTCACTATGGGAGAAATTATTCAGTAAGCAATAACTGGTAGGTTATAACCCCACAAGGGGTTATAAGCTAATTGAATGTGATTGGAACATGTGGTTAACCCTTTATTCATGCTGATGGGTGACTGAATAATAGATTTCCTAAACAACATAGGAAGGAAATATTTTGAACCTGAGTTTTTAGAAATGACTCCCTTTTCATCATGAAGTTTCCTATATTTCCTATTTAAAAAGAAGAGTAGAATCATATTACTATCCCTACCCCCACTGACATACAAACAATTTCAAAACTAACTAGGTCAGTTTGTTTTGGGTTCCCTAACCATTAACCCAACTACAAGTGTAATTATATTGTTGGGTCATATGATATAGAAGTGGGAGAGTCTTTAGAGATCATCTCTTTCAACATGTTCATTTCTGAAGATGCAATTCAATTCAATAAACATTTATTAAGCACCTACTATGTGCTAGGCACTCTGCTAAGCACTGGGGATATAATAAGAAAAAGCCAGTTCATTACCTCAAGGAATGCATAGTCTAATGGGGAAAGACAATACACAATAGAGGGGGATAGGAAGGAATCCACCAAAGAGCCATAATGTCCTCTAGAGACAAACCAAACAGAGAGACTATTGGAACTGGAAACTTCTAAGACTTCTGAGCCATCAATATAGGAAAGCTTGGGGAAGAGTTTATTGTTCATCCTTCAACCCTCCAATCAAAGGAAATAGTTGAAGGAATTGATTGTTGAACATCAAAAAAGGAGTCAAATGATGAGGAAGCTGAGATCTGAAGAGTTTAATTGATTTTCCTGCTGTCACACAATTAGTACTGACTTCAGACTCAAGTTTTCTCATTCCAAGTTCAGTATTCTTTCTACTATGCCAAAATCTATCACACTGTCTGTCTGATGATGATTCTCTGACTTTGTCTCTGTCTGTTTATATTTCTGTTTCTTTTTCTTCTCTCTTTCTCTCTGATGCTGACTGTCTGGTTTTTTTCTCTACTTATCTTGCATCCCTTTGTTTTTGACTTCATTTTTTTTTGCTAATTCTAAACATTTCAGTTCCTCAGAAGACAATCCTAAAGAACTACATCCTATTTTTAATATGGTTGATATTTACCATTTTATTATTAAAGTTTAACTTAAAGGAAGCTAAACTTTATAAGTAAATAAACAACAGATGATTTATTTGGAAATATTAAAGCATAACATATATGGTTTTTAAATTCAGTATCTCCAAGAAAATAACAGATTACATATTATCAGGAAGGGATAGATCACCCAATTACTGAGTTATTCAAATTTTATTATTAGGTTTATGATTGAAAGATGAATCCAATACTTTAAGTTAAATTTCTGAAGCACTGGACAAAAATTGTAGTTAGATTTTCTTCTAAGAAAGAGATCTAAAATCTACCTTTTCATTTGTTAGTTCTTCTAGGGATGACAATATTTACAGCTTGGAGGCATATCAAGTATCTCCCTATTCAAAGAAGCATCTTGTGAGGGCTTATATGGATGACAGAGAGTGAAATAAATGAAGAGCCTGAATGACATAGTTCAGGGACCCAGTTAAAGATAGGGGTCAATAATAAATTTAGTGAAGACATTTGGGTGATAAGGGATAGTAGCAGCAAGTAAGCTGCATCTTGATCTTAAGTCAGAGAATGTTTTTAGTCTCACCACTCCTATGTAAGATTTATCTTCTATTAGAATATAAACTCTCTGAGGGCAAATACTTCTTTTGCTTTTTAAATTTGTGCTTCATACATGGTAAGTACATTTCTTTTTTCACGAATGTCCCTTCTTTTTTTACCTTCTATTTCTTCTTTCTATTATTTCCTTAGCTCTATTCTTCCTAGTTTTCTCTGAAACCTAGTGTGGATAAGACATAGATGAGAAAGCACAAGTTTAAACAGCATCATCATGCCTGGAAAAGGAAAAGTAGAACATTTTACTTTATGAAATAACAATGTATTTCTGAGTTTAACTTGCAAGGCATTTCAAGGAAGATATAATAAAGACAAATGGTTATTTTATTTTGATTCAGTTAAACACAATCCTTCTAATTCTAATGAGTGTGTGTGTGTGTGTGTGTGTGTGTGTGTGTGTGTGTGTGTGTGTCTGAGAGAGGCAGAGGCAGACAGGCAATTGGGGTTAAATGACTTGTCCAGATAGTAAGTGTTAAGTGTCTGGGACAGGCTGGTGCTCTCACCACTATGCAATCTAATTGCCCCTAATGAGGACCAAGAATCTCATACTTTGGAAGTTATTTCATTTGCACCTTCTTATTGGGAAAGCTTCACCTTTGGTTGTCTAAGAAAATTGATACTAGTCAATGTCCAAACACCTTGATAAAAACAGAAATGTATTTGTGTGGGTTTAAACCAAATCCTTAGAATTATTTATAACTTCCCTTCTTAAAACTTTTGCCTATCATAAATACAAAATGTTTCTCCTAAGCTATTGCAGCTGAAATTGCTGAGTTCTTTACTGCCTCATTCACTTTCTCTATAAGTTTCTCTGTTCAGATCCTGTTATCCCCTCAAGCATTTCATATGATTTCTCTGTACTTGTTAGCATACTGTCTTGTTAACTTGGATTCTTTACTTCTTGCTAGTTGTTTGCTCATGCTTACAGCCAAGCTCTCATGCCTATCATCAGAATTGAGCAGAAAGGCTACCATTTCTTCTTCTGCAAAGAAGCGGCCACTTTATTATTGCCAATGTTTCCTTCCATATAATTTTATCTTCTACATGTCTAATGCTTTGTATCAATTTTCCAATTCCAGCTGAAATTGTTACTTTGTCACATCATCAGCTGAACATTAAACCAGAAGCAACTTTTCTTTCTTCTGACAACCTTGAACTTCACCTAAAAAAGGGGATTGAGAAAGGCATTTAAATATTTTAAAAGTCAGGCAAGTATCAGTGGAATAAGCACTTTGGAGTTTGGGAGCAGATATCAAAGAAGTTAAAACAAGCAAACAGGGGCAGCTAGGTGGCGAAATGGATAGAGCACCAGCCTTGAATTCAGGAGGACCCGAGTTCAAATGTGATCTCAGATACTTCAGACACTTAACACTTCCTAGCTGTGTGACCCTGGGCAAGTCACTTAACCCTAGGCTGGGGGGGGGGGGGACAAACAAACAAACAAACAAAAAAACAACAAGCAAACAAAACCCTTTTTGTATCATTTCTATCATTTCTTTAAATCTGGAAGGAATCTGAGGTATCCTCTCCTCATAAGATCATCGGCCATTGATTCAACCTTCTAATCTTATAAAGAACAAAATGAGATCAAAAGTGAATTGCCCAAAGTCACTTAGGTATTATGTGTCACAGGTATGATTCATAATCAGGGCCTAGACTGCAAATCCATTACTCCCCCATCTCCCACCTTAACCCCAAGGTCATTTTGCTTCTCTTTGTTGACAAGAACAGTGTTTATTTTCTATTTTGTTCAGTATCTTATTCTTACATGCTAATATTTTATGTTCCCTGATAATTCACCATTTGTTATCATTTGAAGCAAACAATCCTTAGTTTAAAATATTTCAGGCCTCTTATCTTATTACCATAGCATTTCTTTCAAATGTTTCCTTGTCTATGAGATAGTCTATCAAGATCCCAGAATTCCAAGTTTCCATTCCTTCAAAACCTTGTTTTGTGGGGTCTCTATTCACAAATCACAGTATGACAAAGAGGAAAGAGTTCTTATTTAGAAGGAGATCTATGTTTGAAGCCTAGCTGTGAAATAAACTATCTGGGTGATGCTGAACAGCTTATTTACTTTCTTTGAGCTTCAATATATTCATTTGTAAAATGGAGCTATCTTGTAGAACAGTTAATAATCTCCATTTCTACAAGGACTTTCTGTACTGAAAAATAAAGGTGGGAAAAAAAAAAAGGAAGGAAAGTAGAAAGGAAGAAGGGAAATAAGTTATTAAGCACTTGTCCTTCATTCTTAAAGAGGACCATAACATCAGAGAGGGGATGCCATGACATGCAAGTGAACTGGATTTAAGTGAAGGAGAGCTGTGCAAGGTCTCCTGCTTTTACTTTCTCCTTCAGAACCATTGGGGTCCAGTGGCAAGATATAGATCAGGATGATAGAAGATGGCCCAAATGCAATGGGAGACCTTGTTCTTTTTAAGCTAAGGTCTCTTCAATAGGTTTCCATTTGATGAAGCTCACCCATTTAGTGATTTAGACTAGGTAACTACTGAGGCAGAAATGTGCTCTTTAGCTTAATCCAAAAAATCTAAATAAATGAATAAATGAAGGAATGAATCTGGGAAGGGAAGATCCCAGGGTTTCTGGCCAAAGCAGAAATGACATTCAATCTGAGTCAAAGAGGACACAAACAATGATCAAATGGCATTTGGCTAAGGACCTATTGATCACCAATTAGAATTAGAAAGAAATATTGCCAGTAAATCCCAAGATATCTTGAAAGGATTCAGTGGTGCAAAAGGCAAAAAACAAACAAACAAACAAACAAACAAAAAAAAAAACCTTTATTAAACACTTAACTATATGACAGAAGTGTGGCATGGTGGATACTATGCAAGTTGCAAGACCTGGAGTTAGGAAGACTCAGCTTCATGAGCTTAAATTCAGCCTCATCAACTGTGTGATCCTTGGCAACATGTAACCCCATTTCCCTAAGGTTCTCATAAAATGAGATGAAGAACATGACAAAGAACTGTAGTATCTTGACCAAGAAAACCTTGAAATGCAATCATGAAGCATCAAAATATTATTGAAAGTGACTGAACCATAGAAAAATATGCTAAGCACTGGGGATACAAATATAACAAAAAGACAGTCCCTGCCCTCAAGGAATTTACATTCTAATGAGCAAAGACCACACCCAAAAGGAAGCAAATGGAAGGAATTGGGAGTGGTGGGGAAGAAGCAGTAGGAGATAAAGGTATTGAGAGCAGGAGCACACTTTGGATTTCCAGATACCAAGCACTGATAGGGCAACAAAAACCAGCCTAGGTACTATCCCTAAAGGGAAGTTCCAAGAATAAGTCACTAATAAGAGAAGGGGCTAGCCAAAGAATTGTTCTATGTTGAAAAGTCTTTGATGGGTAGTTGGATATGCCAGAATATATCACTAAGGGAAATTCTAAAATGTTATTGTTGTTTGTCCTTGTTTTTGAAGAAGATAGTGATATCTGAGAGGGGATGCCATGGTAGACTTCTAAAATGAGACAATATAGTTTGAAAGTCGGGGAGCCAGAAAAATGATTAGGAGGTCTATGTCTGGCAAACAAATTATGCTATATTTATTTTACACTAGTTTGTTAGGAAGAAAGAGAATCAAAACCATAGAGATCTTCCCTGTTTATAATATGAATCCTTATTTCATTTCCATTTTGTCAATAGACAATTTGACTTAGCAACTAATGTTTTTCAACATACTTTTGCTTTACTTCTTTCTCAAAGATTTTCATACAGAGTTTCCTCCCTAATCTTGTTTTCATTGCCCCATTCTATAAAACATTGTGATCATCCTTATTCAGAATCTTGTATTTGGTTATGGTTGTACTCTTAGAATACAATGTCTCATGTGTGTTAACATTTTCTCTTTGACACATAAAGTTCCTCAGAAATATTGATGTTAAATAACTTGGTTTCTTGCCTCTTCATACTGAACTTGTGTTTTATGGCTTGAAGCGGATCTCACTGGGCTTCAGTCTGATTCCTATAGCATAATCTCAACTCTTCTTTCCACACTCTTCAAACTAGGGTTCCACCTAATCTTTATATTTTATTAATTCATGGAGCATTTAACACCGGGAGCATGTGCCCTCACTTCTTTAAGGATTTGTGATTTATTCAGAGGTCAGAAGAGGTTTGATTTGGCTGATTAGAGACCTTGAAACTATTCTGCTCAATAGAATTTGGTAGCACTTTCAACCCATTGGTAAAATTTCTGTTCCCTCTCTCCCCAAAACCCCCAAATTTCCTCCATATCATGATAAATAGGCATACTAGAGTTTTAGGAAGAGTTATATGCCTTAATCCTTGATTAAATACTGCATTACATTTTCTTTAGTCATTTCAAATACATCCATTTTATCCCTCCAAAGACATAATAGCATTCACTAGGACAAGAGTCATGATTTTCAATTGTTTTTGTCTCTTCCTTTCTCTATGTACAGGCTTGAGACCAGAGTAGTAATCCCTTAATTGCATCTTAATTTGGCCAGGTCATTTTACAATCTGTCCTTTAACCTGTCATCTGTAGGCAGGAATCTTTAGATTTAGATTTAGATTTAGACATCTTTAGATTCTACAATAGAATAGCTGATAAAGAGAGAGATGCACAGATGTTTCTTCAGAAAATAATATCTGGGAATCTTCAACTTTACTTAAAAGTGGCCTTCAAAATTGTAAGAAGGAAGTGTCATTATATTGGGCTTCCTTAGGAGATTGTCTTACATACATATATGTGTATTGCATTTTATATAAAATATTATTTTATAATTTATATTCACAAATATATATATAATGCATATCTATATATACAGCTATATACATACATATAATACATATGTATTATATATACATTTTTTTCAAAGTATCATGTTCATTAGAACAGGACAGAGTTTGCCTGAGACAATGCCCAATCAATTATTAAGGGTAGGTAAGAAATGAGGCAGAAATAGCAACAACAATAGCAACAATCTTTTTTGGGACTACAGAGGAAAATAGGCCCTTTTTAGGATCACACATATTCCAGAAATTTTGGTTCTCAGCTCAGCAACATAATCCTCTGAAATTTCCAGGTAAGGACTATTCCTTCCCTCTCACAATATGCCTGTCTCAGAGACCTTTATCTCCAATATATTCTAATATTAGAATGGTTTACCTTGTGAAAATAAATTTAATTGGTCAATCAACAGCCACTTATTCAATACCTACTCTGCCATAAACAGTACTAAGTGACAGGAAAGCAAAGAAAGACAAAAGTAATCTTTGCGCTCAAGAAGTTCAAATTCTAATTGCCAAGATAATGAACAGGATAAATTGAAATCATCTCAGAGGGAAGGTATTAGGAATTAGGGAGATGGGGAACAGCTTCTTGTAGAAGGAAGGATATTAGTTGATCTGAAGGAAATCATGGAAACCAGAGATGAGTTGTGGAATGAGAGTATTTCAGGCATAGCCAGCAGGATGGGAGTAGTTAGTGAATATATTTTGAATATATTGTGAAGAATAGTAGTAATGATGGATTGAAGAATAAACAGAGGGGAAGAAAGTGCAGAGGTAGGAAAGTTCAGGTTATATAGGAACTTAGTAGCCAAAGTTTACAATTCTCCTGAGGTTCATAATGGGATGATAATATATATAAAATGTTTGCTTTATAAATCTTAAAATGTTGTATAAAAGACAACTATCATCATCATCATCTCCACCACCATTATAATTTAACATTAGTCAGTTGTTTATTGCTAACAGAAGGGCACATCCCAGTTAGCACAGTGTGTATTTTGATAGTACTTTAGGGTTTACAAAGTGCCTTCCTCCCAACAACCCTATGAAACAATGTAGTATATTAGAAAGAATCAAGTGCTATTACCCCTAGTGGGTTATCTTTGCAGCTCCTAGCACACTACCCTCTCTTCAATCCCCATCTCCTCCTTTTATCAGAAGAAAATGTTTGATTAGATGATTTCTGATTGTTCCTTGTTCAAAATATAAAAACCAATGTCTTTTGTTACTAAGACCTATTTCCTTGCCACTACTTGATATAGCTTCCTCCCACTGTTATCCCTAGGCCATGCTATAGCATATTAAGGCAGAGAATTTGTGGAAATTTAAGTCAGCATATATAATAATGCTGTCTAGATAAAGATGAAATATATTACTCAAAATACAAGTTTTCTCATAGATATGTGCTTACTTTGGCTTCAATCATTCTTTCTGGAAACTCTCACTGTGACTATTCCACTCTTCAGTAATACATAGTCTTATGAGAGTTATGAAACACTACGGTCAGATTAAGTTTCCTACGTCATATAACCAGTTATGTGTCAGAGAAAAGAAATAAACCCTTGTCTTCCTGATACTAAGATTGGTCCTCTATCATGGTCTCATGGTAAAAACAGGATGTTAAATATTTATTCCCAAAAGTTGTCTCTGTCTATGTGGTTGGTTATTTAGATCAACATTAGCAGAAACTTTGAATTTATATATAGGTGTGGGAAGGGAGGCGTGTATGTGTGTGTGTGTGTGTGTGTGTGTGTGTGTGTGTGTGTGTGTGTGTGTGTCTGTGTGTGTGTGTGTGTGTGCGAGCACGCGCTTGTGTGTGTGTATTTGGATATCAGTGAGTGTTCCATGAAATTATAGGATATGATGAAGCCAGGTGACCTTAAGCCCTTTCCAGAAAGATGTAGGCTATAATTTGTTTAAAACTGTATTACTAATTTCTATAAATTCCTGTTCAGTACCAGTGTTGAAAGTTCACTGTACTCACTGACACTTAATTAAAGGACAGGCAGCAAGCAGAGAGGCTTCTTATAACAGCTACCATTTAGGCAATTGGAAGTTATTGTGTGGTGTTGAGACCTGGCCTCCATGGCAGGGACACCTGACTCCTATCAGCTCTCCCCAAATCCCTACTCTGGGATTAATTGTAACTACTCTGGGAGATAGGGGGTTGAAATGTTCTCTAGTGCTTTTCTCCTGTCTTTTTTCATTAAAGCTTTGTGACAAGTAGGATTCAAGTTGTAGAGAAGCATAGACGGTTATATACAAATACTTTACTAAAAAATCATAAGATCTCAATCTGGCTTCAATCTTAGAAATATATAACCTCAAGTTGGTGAACTTGGTTTTTAAAACATTATCGTATTTCAACATAATTGTTTTCCTTTGTAATCTTTTGTATTTTCTTTTTTTTTTTTTTAACAATAAAAGAAAATAATCACCTTTACTAGATTGTAAAAGGTATTTTAATAACAGCAAATTATTTATAACCCTGACCTACACCAAATGTTTTCATTTGAATAGATAAAGACATTAAAGGTCAGAGGGTAGAGTCAAGATGGCAGAGAGTAGACAAGTCTTTGAGCTCTTCTGGGCTTCACTCAGAATCAATACCAGATCAAGGTTCTGAATGTATTTTGGAGTGACAGAACCTACAAATATTTGGAGTGTGACATATTTCTAGCAGAAAATATCTTGGAAGAACATCAGGAAAGGTCTCAATTTGGCAGAGAAGCATGCAGCCCCGCACAGTAAGGGAGGCCCAAGGTAGAGAAGACTTGCACGCAGGGAATTTATTGGGAGCTACTCTGTCCTGGTTCAGAAGCCATGGTTCAGCAGACTAGCTGTGAGTCCTCTGATATGACAGAAAGTAAATAGTGAGACCCTAAATCCCAGTATAACAAGTGGAACTTGGCCATACCCACCCAGCATAGGAAGGAAGCTGGCAGCCGGCCCAGGATAGCATTAGGCCTCTGTAATCCTGTAGGCAAATCTTGGGGAAATCTCCCCTTTGTCCTAAAAGCAGACCTCAACCTTTAAAAATGAGAAAAAAAAAAAAAAAAAAGCAAAAAAGAGCTTTGATCATAGATATTGATCATAGATAGATATAGAGACAGATAATAATAGAACTCAAATCCTGGGGACACTAAAGACAAAATGCTTCTAGATGAAATTTTTCCCTTTTTCAAATGGTAGTTTACATAATATGGTAGGAGCAATATCTGCTTAGCTTTTCCTTAAGAGATACTGGAAAATTTGCTAGGATTTTCTTGATTCATGAGACTATGTCTTTGGTCCTTGATGTAGGCCATTGGGTAGTTTAAATAAAAAAGTCAGCCCACAGAGACACAAATGGTTTTCTTCCCTCAGCTGTCTTACTAAGGAACCAGGACAGTCAACATAGGAGCCAGGAAGCTGTAACCAACACATGTATTCTATATTCTTGTGCAATATATTTTTCCTGTGGTGGCTAAGTAAGCCATCTTAGTTAACTCTTAGATGACCTATAGGTATCTCATTTTATTGCTGCTGAACTAGAACATTACACAGGCCTGAATCAGGTTTGGTTTACAACAACTAGCTGACTTAGCCCACAAAATTGAGAATTTCTGAAATTCATGGTCTACATGTCTGTTTTTATGGTTAAAGACCCAGGCAAGTGATAACATAGAAGCACTAAAATAGAAATGAATAATAGAGTAACAACAACAACAATAACCAACAAATTCAGCCAGATTCATGGATGACTACACATAAAACTATAGTGTAGTTTGAAAATTAAATGCTGCTTATAATTTGGTCAAAATCATAGCCTCATCGTATCATTGTATTCTTCAATGCATGCTAGTTTGACTTTAGTTGAGGGAGTATGCTGATTTCAGTGAGAGGATGTTATGTGTAGTTGATTACCTGTTTCCCTAATGCAATCCCTACTTTGCCATAACTCACTCTAGCCCTGTTCTAGCCCTTTCAATCTTGTACTTCACTGTCATATTCATAGCCAGGATGTTATTTGTGTCATATCAAATGCAAAAATAAAAATTTGCAAATCGAGATGTTTATTCTCAAAAACTTTTGATGAGTTTCATAGTTATGAACCTAGAAAGCAAATTTCATTTTAGCTATTCCATTTTTCCTTTCTATCTGCCCTTATAAAACAATCAAATAGCAATATAGGCATATATACCTCATGGGAATTTAAGATCTTGTTCTCCCAATTTTGATGCATGATTTGGACTAAATATAATGAGAAATGTATTCTTTCATTCCTTAAAACAATCATATATTCATTGAGACCTTAGTAAAGAGTTCTTTTTCCTTCTTGAGTAGTACCTCATCTATGTTTTGTATGTTAGTAAGTGATGCTATGAGTAAAAATGGTTATTTTGTTTTCTTATATTGTGGGAGAAAAAAATTGGTTTTAGAATATACATAGCATGAAATATTGGCTTCTGTAGCTTAAACTTTGGGGCTATTGTGAATGGATGAGCAGAGTCATTGTTGAAGATTTTCATAGGAAAATATGGCAGTGATAAAATGTTCTAATAACATTGCTCTAATATATATATATATATATATATATTTATAATGTATGTCTGTGCATATATATATATATATAGTATAGTAGTAAAGTGTACTATGAAATACTCTAGCTTAGAAACAAGACTAATGAAATGACTGCCACTTCTATAAAAAAAATCTAGCAACTATTTATGATGTTTGGAGACATTTAGCCAATACTTCTTAGGTTAGATTATTTTAGATTGTTGCTTAAACCTTCAAGATACCAGGAAACGCAAGGAATTTGGAGGTAGTTTGCTTTTACAGTTCCTTACTGATTTTCAATAAATTATTCCTGTTATGTAGTTCTTTTAAAATAGGTATATAAACTTAATATAACTAATTTTAAAAATAATATATAGATGGATTTCCTTATCCATAATGCCTGTGTAATGTTGGAGAAACTGAAGCAAGATAGAGATTAGAGTGTTTTGAATATTTTATTTGGATTTCTGAGAGGAGAGGATTTACTGGATCCAAAAGAATTCATTTTTGATCCCAGGGCTGAATAAAACTTTCACCTCAAAGAATCAATCCATCAGGGAATGTGAGTTCTCAATGACATATATATGACTCTAAGCTCAGGTAGACAAAGAGAGGTGGAGTCCAAACTCTGATGAGTGGGAATCTCCATGCAGGGATCATCAATGTGGTTCTGAAAGATTGGGGATAGGACCATAAATTCTTTCTAACTGGGAGTTTGGGAGGTGTCCAGATAGAGATAGGAAGTCTGAAACTTAGAGATACCAATTAGGTTTGAGATAAGTTTTATCTTTTGGAATGCCAGATCTCCACAGCCCTAATTATCTCAGTTCTAATGAGCAGAAAAGAGGGGTTGCAACCAGAGGTATTGAAGCAGAAAAAATAGGGAAACTGAGGCAGGCCAATTTAGGGAAACTGAGGCAGAACAATTCAGGGAAACTGAGTCAGGATAAGGAACTGTGGCACAACACCTGTTACACAACATGAAATCTTTCTTTTTAATCATTTACTACATTTATGATTACCTCTTGGTTTAATAGATCAGGGGAATATTGTGGATATCATTTACCTGGATTTTTTACGAAGCTTTTCACAAAGCATCTCTTGTTATTTTTATAGTTGAAATTGAGAGAGTAGGCCAGACCATTAATGCCAAACTCAAATAGAAACGAGGACTACTAAATGACATATAATAATCTCTGAGGGCTGCACATTAACTTTAAAAAACATACCAACACTATAGTCTAATGTATTTGTATTTATCTTAATAAATATTTCCCAATTATATTTTAACCCAATTCACATCCAACTTGGGATTGTTGCTGTTCTCACTGTTTCATACCTCTGAGCTTAGACAATAAAATTGGTGGATTCAGTATCAAGTAAAAGACCACATCCAAAGGAGTGGCTTCATGTCAATTTGGAAAGAGTTCTTTACTGGAATTCTTCAGGGATTTATGTTTGACCCTCTATGGTTCAACATAAAAAAAAATATTTAGAGAAAGGCAGAGTTGACATGGTTTTCAAATCAGAGGTGACATAAAGTAGAAAGGGAGAATCAACACATTAGATGACAGAACCAGTAAGCATAAGCATTTTGTCAGGTTTACTGGGCCAAATATATGAAATGAAATTTAGTAGGGATAAATTTGAAGACTTATTCATATCACACATTTATATGTGGCTAGACAATATCTTATCTGTAGAAAATAAGGAGTTTTGGTGAGATGCAAACTCAAAATCAGTAAAAACAGTATGGTATAGCATAAAAGAGTTATGTTGTTCTTAGGCTGTCTTCATGGATGGTGTAAACCTGATCAGATTTCCTCTGAACTGTATTCAGTTATTGTTGCCACATCTTAGTGAAGGTTTTACAGATCTATACATAACAAATGAAGATCAATTGAAGAGACTAAAGGTGTTAAATCTAAAGAATAAGAGACTTAGGGGAATCTATTTGGTGGAAGTGGAATTGGACTTTTTCTCTTTAGCCCCAGAAAGGGAAGCTTAGGATGAATCGTTTGAAATGACCAATAACCTTTTAGTTGACAAAGGTCTTTGAAGGCCTTTCTCAAATTGGTTTCAATTCTTCATTCCCCTCATTGCCCTCTCATACACTTTGATCCAATACATTGGCTTTATTTTTCTCATACATACACAGGGCACTCCATCTATCTTCTGTCTCTGCTCCTCTATATTAGCCATTTCCTATGCTTGGGGTGCACTACCTCCTTAGCCTGGCTTCACAGAATTTCTTTCTTTCAAGTCACAGATGAAGAGCTAACTTGAATATGAAGACTTCTTTCCTGTTTCCTTCAAATGCTAGTTCTTTCTTTCCTCAAATCTTGTGATATGACAGTTACACAACAAATATATTAAGACTAATTAAAGAAATTTGGTCATGTCCTATAGATAATCAAAGAAATAGAAATCCAAGAGATTTGAAGATTTCACAACTGACTGGTAGAAGCTTTTAGTCAAACGTCTAAGAAGGAGTATTTTATTTTATTTTTTGCATGTGGTGTGTGTGTGTGTGTGTGTTTCTATATGTGTATCCCTCAAACCCCTCCCTTTTCCCCTGTTATGAACTTCAGAGGTTGAAAGATTTGGACTTTTTACATTGGTGTCCTTTTCCCAGGACAATAATGGTTATTGGAAATGTCTTGGAGTTGAGAATAAGCTAGACAGAATAAGAGAAAAGAATATTCAAGGCTCTACAAGAAAGAGCAATAAAAAAACTATGTCATACTTGGGAATATCTTTAGGACTCCAACCAAAGGACAATTTTTCACATCTACAATCCTCTCTATGGGCCCATCTTTCTCAGGATTCTGAGTGTAGTTGTGAACAAAATGTCACTTACTTTTTGATAGATCTTTTGCATTAGCTATATTGTGCAGTAAATTCTCATTAAAAACAAACAAACAAACAAACACAATATTTTATTTTTTCCTCAATTACAGGTTAAAACAATTTTAAATACTTTTTTAAAAGAAAGTTTTGTGTTCTAAATTATCTCTCTTCTTCCCTCCTTCCTCTCTCCCTTTCTTAAAAAAGTAAGCAAATATACATTTTACATATGCAAAAATATAAGACTTTTCATATTAGTTGTTTTGTAAAAGAAGACTTAAGTTAAAAAAGAATAGAAAAAAGAAAATGAAAAATAGAACACTTCAGTCTGTATTCAGAAAATAACTATTATTTCTCTGGAGGTGAATTGTATGCTTCAACATTAGTCCTTTGGGATTGTCTTGGATCATTGTGTTGATGAGGATAGTGAAATCATCCACAATTATTCATTATATATTATTGCTGTTACTATGTACATTGTTCTCCCAGTTTTGCTCACTTTTCTTTCTAACAGTTCATATAAAACTTTCTAGATTTTTTTTTCTGAAATCATCCTGCTTGCTATTTCTTATAGCACAATAGTATTGTTTTCCAAATTAAAAGTTTTCTTTTTTATTATAATAAGTTTATTTATTTTTATACACTTTGTTTAATGAATCATGTTGGGAAAAAATCAGAGTAAAAGGGAAAAACCATGGGAGGTATTAAAAAAACAGAGAAAAAAAAGAAATGAACATAGCATGTGTTGATATACATTCAATCTCCTTAGTTCTTTTTCTGGATGGAGATGGCATGTTCTGTCTAAAGTCTATTGGGATTGTTTTGGATCACTGAACTGCTGAGAAGAACCAAGCTTTTCATAGTTGATCATAATACATTCTTACTATTATTATAACACAATAATATTCCATCACAATCATACACCAAAATTTGTTTAACCATTTCCAAATTGAGGGGAAGTCTCTTAATTTCCATTTCTTGGCTGTCACAAAAAGAGCTGCTATAAATCAAATGCTTCATTTTAAAAGTTAATTAAGAATGACTGCTACATGATATCAAGTGATAAACAAAAGGAGAAGCACACCTGTGTGGGCTTAGGAATGGTCTTACTGGAGACAACCTCAGTCCTTTATGCTACTCTTAGAACCATTATGGAAAAAACAATTATTTCTTTTGGGAACTC